>NW_027272694.1:0-125000 GCF_040938485.1 Diadema antillarum
CAATGAATATATCAGAAATTAACGTTTTTGGTCAACAATTAAGCAACTCCTCAGGAACCAGATGGGGGTCATGACCTAGGATTCTCAAAGAAGCAAGCACTGCACGAAGGAAAGAATGCCAAGACATTTCGGTCTTGAAATGTTGCATAACTACCATACAGATCCTATTGACTTCCATACTCTTATAACATGCCCCCATCCTTTCTCCTAGCGTCCATCTTTTTGTAGAGGTCGACTATCTGACCCCCTTCTCTTTCCTCTTTCCACCTCATGCAGAACCATCCTTTCCATTCTGGGCTGAATTATATGCTCTCCCCACTCTATCTCTGCATCCCACAAAATAGTGCAAGAGCATAAGTCAATAAACTTTTTCTCTAGCTCTATCCCCCCCCCCCCCCACCTCTGCATTTTCTTTTCTCAGAGCCACATATCTCCTCTGCCTCGGCAGACAGAATGGGATGTATTTAATGAGTCTCGTATTGATCCAATTGTCTTTTCCGTGATCTCAATCAATACTAGCGGTGGCACTGGCCTTTTAATTGGCAGTCTCTTACTTAAAAGATGACGCAACTTTTGCTTCGTGAGGTCTGACAAACACTAAGCGATTATCTCATTCACTTTAACCGATAATGAGTCCAAGAGGGCAGTCTACAGAAGTCATAATAGTGTTTGTTATCAAAACATAGACCTCATTTGCATACTGCCTCGGAGGTTAACAGTTTAAAGCAAAAGGTGCATTAAGTCACGTCTATTGGATATGAAACAAGTCATTGGATTAAGGGCTAAATGAATATAGATAATCTATTGGATCAGTTTTTATTACCTGAAAATGAATCGTTGCATCATATGTTGCACCTGCTCATTAGGTACTACACAATATAAACTCAAAGTCTCTTCCATTTGTTGTCACAACACATCCCAACATCATGCTAATCCTTCTTGAATTGCTGGGTAGCTATTGATGATGACTAAAAAGTATGTGATTTAAGATGATCAAACTACGTGAATTCATTATAAGCTTGAATTCAAATCCCATGCAACCTTCTTCCTTGTGAATCTGGAAACCAGTCGACATTGAAAGGAAAAGCGAACGATTCTGTTGAGCTTTATTAAATATGACTTAGCAAAATAATCTCATTCTCATTGAAGAATCACTTGAACTCCAAATGAATATCCATGTGTATTCATACAAACTAGTTAAGGATTATGGAATAGGACGATCTAATCAGTTTGTGAACTTAAATATGGATTATGTACATTCAAACTGTGTTGCAGGAACTTAGGGGACCTGTTCATTCAAATACTGCAAACAATAACTCAAACGAGTCTCCTTCATCATAAAACAACACATCCAAATAACATGCCAATCCTTCTTGAATTGCTTTGTAGATATTGATGATGACTGGACATGATGTGATGTAAGACGATTGGGCTATGTGGATTCATTATAAGCCTGGGCTCAAATCCCATATAACCTTCTTTCTTGTGAATCTGGAAACCATCGATACTGACAGAAAAACTGAACTATTCTGCTGAGCTTTTAAACACTACTTAGTAAATAATCTATCTCTCACTCAGGTGTCACTGAAATCCAAATGAATATCCATGCCTATTCATGCAAGCTAGTCCAAAGGACAAGGATTATGATAATGAATAAGTATAAGGTCAAAATCTATTTTGCAATTCAAAAATTTCTCCATTTCAATTCTTTCTCTTCGTATGCAGCATTGGTAAATAATTGCCAAAAAAATAAGACAATAGATAAATTCTTGATGGCTACTAGTATCTAGAATGATTTCCAAGTCCATGCCCAATGATTTAAAAAAAAAATCACATTCTCTGTTTCCTACTGTTCACAATGAATAAAAACAACAACAAAGAAAGACATCACTGTGGCTTAATTAGGTTAAAGGCCAATTGTATGAAGCGGTTTAGTATGTACACGTATTCCCACAACTCACACCTATACATCAATGTGGACTAAAACCTCTCATGGTCCCAGAGGTTTCCGTACCAGAGCTGGACAAAACACCCACAGGAAGGGGCGGTGAAGGACCAGGAGAGGTGATGCTGCAGGCATCGTTGGCATTCAGTCGCAGTGGGTGTCGCAATCATCGTCTTTCTTCATCAAACATCCCACATAAGTCAGGTTCACACGACGTTCCTGTAATCTTAAAGATTAACTCGGAGTTTTTAACTTTGATGATGAACTCAGAGTTTAGCCCCATTTAGAAGCACTCAAAAGTTAGCAATCCTACTTTAATTATTAATCAATGATTTGAACCACAAGATTTCTTAGGATTAACACTCTATCCACAAGCTGCAGGGGGTCCCCACTCGTAGTTAAGTCTTGTGTGGACACGATAATCAACAAACTTGAAAATTAGCGTGACCTCTCCATGAACCCCAATCCTCCTTAGCTTCCGGGGTCAACTCCTAGTGCGTATGGTAAACTACAGTATCATCGCATTATTGGGTTTATTGCTAGTACTATGCGTTCACATTGTATTTCTTCTGGTTCTGTAGCGCAATCACTGAGTGGGGCTCTCTTTGAAATTTTTTACCCTGAAGATTAGGTGTTGTGCTGATGCACTTCTTGTTTAACCCATTTATGACTAGTCCCGAGTATAACTTGGGCAGGTTTCTTGGGAAATGCGTGTTGTAGCAAAATTAGCTCGTCTTCCCCCCCCCAAAAAAAAAAGCAAAACAACAACAACAACAACAACAACAACTAAAAGTTAATCACCAAAGTTCAAAACTTCGAATATTACAAATGCTATCTTCACGAACAAACTGTAGTTCATACACGACAGTGGCTATTTTATCCAAGGCTTTTTCCCAACCCATCGCCCCCCACCCCCCTCCACATAAAGTCACCAGCTCCTTACTTTCCACGTTGTAGCCCCTGGCCATTCCTGAAGTAGCACTGCTGTGGTTGACCATCCAAATCAACTGCCCAGCTTGTCCTTTCCTCAAGCCTCAAAGGAAGTTTCCTCAATCTTTTCTCCCTCACCTCCCTTGCCAAGTCTGTACTAGGCCTACTTAAAGAACAACAACAACCACACAAGGGGGGTAGGGGTATACACCATGGCAGCACTCGAGTGCAGCTTACCACAGATCTTAGCGGTATGGCTTTATTCCCATCCTCCAGTGAAAAATTGAATATTCACATATAGCATACATACAATCATTTCTGTACATAGTCCACAAATGCACACACACACACACACATCTATCTTTACAAAAGTAATGAAGAGCACTATGTAAGTGATTAACTGTCACACGATCATAACAACTGATTTCATGAGTGATGATTATCTGACATTCAATCTACTTACGTAATATTCATAGAGTAATTTTTATGTATTTGTATGTGAAGAATGACACATCATGTCTGTGCATATACTGTATATGCTCGTGTACAACTGATAAGAGATATTGTACCCCACCCCCATTATATCTTTCATATCAATCTATTGACAGAGGCCAAGCTGACCGAAAACTTAAAGATCGGAATATATTCAACATCCCAAGAGTTTGCATCAAGTTTTTCCACATAGCGATAAACACATACAATACATAGATGATGCCATTAATAGCTTTCATGTGTTTCTCCATAAACCATGTACACATTCTATCATTGTCTGTGAGAATGTGGCTGTTACGGTCATCATAAGGGCTTTTTACACTTGTGTTTCTTAACCCCGGACTTTCTCTGACCCAGGACTATCGTTAGTCCCGTACCAATTTTTTCAGCTTTTTACACTCGCCAATTAGTCCCGTACTATCTCTTGTCCGGGGCTAAGGAGAAAACTGACCTTTTTACACTCGTATTTCTTAGCCCCGGACTTTCCAAACCACATGAATATTCATAAGTACGCTGTGTACTGTACACGTACACGCACGCACCGGCAGCACTTGATTACCTCGTTTCTGATTGGTCAGTGAGGGTCGGACTTCGTCTCCGTCGCTTAGCCCAGGATTATTTTTTCGTTCTGTTTACACTCACTTTCTTGGCACCGCAATTGCGGTGCTAACCCGGCCCTGCTATTTTGCAGGGCCAGATAGTACCGTACTATCGGTGGGGCTAGCCCACTTTGGCAAAAACGAGTGTAAACAGAAAGTGGGCTAAGGATAGTCCCGTACCAACGGTGGGGCTAAGGCCCCCCCTTAGCCCCACCGTTGGTCCGGGGCTAAGCAAAAATTTACAAGTGTAAAAAGCCCTTTAGTGTACCTATTCTACTCGCTACTCAAAGCATTTGTCAAACCCTAGTACCGGTACAGTGCCCATTGTCCAACCGATACATCATGTGGTATACAAGGATGTTGCTGGGGCGGGTTGTGACAGAATGCTGTACAATATCCCCTTACATCATACTCTACATCCCTTTCTGAGCAAAGTCACATCACACCCAGTAGGCCTACATACTGCTCAACATGCTTTGCACACAAGTAGTACATCACAGCTTATGTCACAGTAACCATGAGGGAAAAGTGAAGAGGAAGACAATCTTAAAGATGGCTCTCTCTCTCTCTCTCGGCACATTTTTTTCCCCTCCCAATCCACAATGCGACATCATTAGCCAGATTACCATCATCTCTAACATCTATCATGTCAAAAAAACCCACTCTTGGCCAGCACACGGCGAGGCGAGACTGTCCGCCCAGTGAGGCTATCTCAGAGAGTCCACTGCCATCAGCTTTGTAGAGTTATCATAGATCCTTATCCCTTCTCACTATTCCGTATATGATTGGCTCTTTCCTTTCAAACTAAGGCTAAGAAAAAAAAAAATCAATTAACTTAATAAGCTTCTACATTCATTATTCTCCAGACAATTCAAAACAACAAAATTCTTAGGGGGACAATTTTACATCTCTCGCTGACAATGGCTATAACTTTATGGTAAAATATGCCTGGCTCACAATCAGTGCGGGGGAAATGACCGCAGCATGTCACAAGTCCTACGCCATCTTGTGTCAACATTACTTACATAAATGCAGTTACCTAACATTTACATGTAGTTTACAATTTGCCATTGTAGGTTGTTGCGCTTTCTTGTGTAATATCTGGTAATGACAAATTAGCAATGTTTCTGACAAATTGAGAAGGGGATGGGGTGTTGGAGCACAAAAAGCCTCGAAGGAATTCTTTTGTATAAATGGGATTGGATGTAGATCTGTATTCCTGATAATAATCATTCACAATTTAGCATATTTTCATGAGTAATCAATTGACGACTACATTTTAACATTACAGACATCCAAGAGTGTGGAAAGATGCAGGTAACATATTCTCTTTAAAAAAAAAAGATTTCAACTGAAGTAACTTGTCACTAAATAAATAGGCATAGAAGTCTGAGTGGCAAGGCAGAACTGTGAATGAGTGCTCGTCAAAGAAATGTGCATTTTCTCCAATTACGACATCAGGAGACCGAATGGGAGAAACCTCGGTGATCAAGAGGTCAAATGTTTAAGCGTGCCTATGAGTGACTTTAGTTGATAAAACTTGGTGATAGGTTGTGGCACACTGCAGAACAGAGAAGAATTCCATGATCTTGACTGCCTGCCACGGAGGCAACCAAGTCTCAGTTCCAGTCTCTTTCACTATTTTTTTCCCCTCTCAGAGAAGTACAAACAGAATACTGTTCACAAGACATACTGAGAAGCAAGATCGCATGTGCGATTCCATAAGGAGACTGTTCTTTCCTTTTCCCTATCTTACCCCTCCCTTGGTGTATTATAATCCTACGAGCGCTCTATCATCCCTCCTGTTCCGGCATCCATACATCAACAATTTTCAATTCCAATCACTGTCGTGCACCTTGAAGAGTTCATAGCCTTCCCCACTATCTCATAAAAACCCAAAAGGCTTGACGGTGAGGAGGAGGAGGAGGAGGGAAGCATGCTTTGTACATGCAGTTGTTCCTCGTCCTGCCACGGCCACGTAATATCACAACTTTTGACTAGTGACCCAGAGCAATTTTAAGAAAACAGCGACTGGAAATGTCACCATTTCAAAGGTACAGCAAAGAAGATATTGAGCAATGAACATCTTCTTTGCAATATATGTTTGTTATTTAAAAAAAAACTCTCACAAATCATAGTTTTTGTAGTCATTTACAATTATGTCAACCATTTCCCTAAAAGCAAGAGAGAATGTATGACAGTAATAAAAATGACAATCATGCTCCACGCTTCTAAGTATGCACTAGGCATTTTTCCCTTTTTATGTTTGGTAGGCATATGACTGGTTAGCTTGAGTTAATGCAATGTATTTCAATCATGAAAGCCCACAATCAGTCTTTTGATGCAAATTTTGAAATGTTTTTCTCAATACCATTTCAGTAACCAAGATATGCTGGGACCATCATGTCAAGGTGTAATTGGAGATATCAATATAAACCTTCATAATAAAACAAAACAGTAATAATAGCAGGTACAAGGACTGGATCATCATAAAAATATAAATAACAAACAATTTGGTGGGTTTGTGTAAATGCAGTCGGAGTAGTACAAGTAATGATTATCAAAAAAAAAATGTAAACTTATATGTGAGCAACAATAGCAAAGATAACAGCAACAACAGCAATAATGATTAAATATGGCGGCCATTGTAAATACAATAAAAAATGTTATTAATAATATTCTCATGAACAATATCAAAGGGCAAGCTTGAAATGTCTTTTTCAATTGAAGGACCAGTCCTATACCAATAGAAAATCTTAAGTCATGCATGTTCTCTTCTTTTGAAATGCTTTGCTTGTCCTGGAAGAAACTTAGAAGTCCTACCCCCCCCCCCACAAAAAAAGTACAAATATTAATGAATTTTTATCATTGTATTAATTTATATTGTTTCAATTAAAAGTCGTGGAATTGGATACAATGGAACAGCGTCAACAAGACTACGCATCGAGGGACTGCAATTATCTTTTACAGGTGTATCCATCTGATAGACAATATCATTTTTCACTTATTGCAACAAAACACTGCCAGCATCTTCTTGAAATTTCAAGCAAACTTGGGGACTACCATGAATACTGACTGCCGGTAAGTCAATCAATGCAATGTCTGTCTTCCAAGGGTGGGTACTTCATTCACGCAGTATTCCTACTCTGCCACAAACTTCACTTTCTTGAGAATTTCTCTGCAATAATGTTCTCCAGACATATCCAAAATACTATGACTTGACCCACCATTTTAGAAAGGGATGTAGAATTGACCTTTACACAATCATACAAAATAACATATTCTTGGACATCTAATTTTGCTTTTAAAGCAAACAATTCGAATGAACATATGTGATAGTCATGTGACTGTAACAGCTATCTCAAACAACTGTTGGGATGATCTTGTGATAATATCAATGTTCAAACAGTCAAGCGTCCCTTTCCTCATAACAAGAAGCATGCAAAGGTTATAGGATCATGTGTTTTTCTGCTAAACACCAAACTTCTGCAAAGATTTTCTTTTTATAAGGGCATATAGTGTAATGTGCCAGGGTCTTTTTGTTTTGTGTTGTTTTGTTTTTGTTTTTGTTTTTTGTTTTTGTCGAACTCCTGTTTCTTCAGAATGCAATTCTGGAATGTCCACGGCATGAAATCTGTTACTTCAGAAACTCCATTACTCTTGTAAAAACTGCGGAGAAACAGTGAAGTATCTATGCTCAGGAATATGTACAATTGTCATTGATATCAAGTACTTCTGCAACATTATACAATAGACGATGTATGGAAGTTTCATGATTGTTCCTTTCACTGTAGGCCCTACATGAAACACACAATACAGATAAGCCTTAAGTCTAACAAGCTGTTTGGCTTGCTCATCGGCAGCATTTCCTCTAGCGTGTATCTGCTCATGTATAATGTGTAGGCCTACACAGACACTAAAATTGTTATTTAATTCATTTTCAGATTGACTATGTGTTCTGGTTGCAACTAAAGAACCAACCTTATATGTACACAAACAAAAAGCATGCTTGCACATAGCCAGGTGAAAAGCACACATGTGTGTGCACACAAAGGGGGAAAAAAAAGAAGAAAAACACACATGTACACATAAACTAGGCTGTTTTCTTGAACCCCAATGAGGCAGCCGTCTCTCTATCCCTGCCCCCTTTTTTTCTCCGAAATCCCCCCTACCCACACAATTATTCATCCGTCAATGCCGTCAACACCGTCAATGCCAGTCTATGCCAGTAGACTGCACGCAATGAGAACTCCGGCACCTTCTCATGTGACCCCTGTGACCTCTGAACTGGTGCCCTTTCACCTCAGTGAGAAGGGAGTTCTATCAACAGAGAGAGAGTGTTGCTCCAACAACCACCACTGCCCCCATCCCATATCCCTGCATCAAAATCCTGGAAAACAGGTAGAAAATCACTCACATATATTAAAACACAACTGCTCTTCATATTTGATAGAGCAAAAGTGTAAAAATGGAAAAAAAAAAGAAGAGAATTCAGAACTTTGTTCTTTGAACACACAGGACAAAAGAAAATATCGTTTACTCTGCTTTAAACGAAGAAAGAACAAAAAATACTTCGATACATATCATCAATTAAACCAAAAGAAATTAAGGTATTTTAGTCTTGGTTATCACAAAGTATAACTAATTGGTCTCAAGCACTTTTTTTTTCTCATTTGTTTATTTAGATTGCCACCTGAAACAATACAGAAAACAAAGATTTCATTGTGTTCAACTAAGACAGTCTTTTTTGGGCAAAGAATGTTATGTAGGGTCTTCCTATAATGCCTGCAGCTAGGGGCTGTACAGTCAGCCTACATAGCTACAACCTGCTTTATATTCCAGTCAAAACATTGGTACGGTATTGCTTTTTGATCTGTTCAGACCAGCAGAAATCATTAGCATGGGTGGAAAAAAAAAGAGGGAGTGCTGGACAAAAGCTCTTTTCAACCTCTCTACCTGCCATGGTATACATCTACACTTCACAGTAAAACTTTATAAATTCATCTGTTTTTCCACTCAAGTTGGCTTCCCAGAATCAACCGACACACTTTTCATTCCCTTCTTTGTTTGCTTGTTGTAGTTTGTTTTATTTATTATCTCTCTATTCTATCACCATTTGTTTTCACAAGTAAATCTTACTACGCATGAATCACATTCTATTAAAGTGTGAGTGTATTGAAATGAGACCAGAATACCTCGATCATATCAAATGTAAACATGATGTATGGTGTGGTTTGTCTTCTTGAGGATTTTCTTTGAATTCAACTGCCAAACATTTCTGGTAGACTAAATATATCTAGAATGATCTAAAAGTGCCCACAAATGCATAATCTCTTCTTTGATACAGTAGCTTGGCTGACCATGACTTACAGCTCAGATTAATAAACCCATACCTTTTATGGATGCACTGTCAAAATGGAAACACACTTTTTATCCTACTACAGTCAAAGTTTGAGGATTTACTCCAATATCACTAATTTCCCGTAGGACATCTAGAGTTATAACATCTTCCCTTAGGCTTAACTTCGCACTTCTTAAAGTCCCTATCACCTTCAGTTTTGTCATTGTACTTCTACGTGGTTGCATGTCTATCAGTGATGCTTCTTTTTCAAAATAACACTGGATTCTACACAAGATGTTACAACAATAAAGATGATAATAATTATCATAATTACTTTAATCATTATCCTCATTATCATTATTATTATCCTCATTATTATTATTATCCTCATTATTATTACTATCATTGTTATTATCATTATTATTATCACCATTATTATTATTATTATTATTATTATCATCATCATCATCATTCATTATTATTATTATTATCATTATCATTATTTTATCAATATTATTATTATTATATGATCATCAATATTGCTATAATTTTGACTACCATCATAATATTCAATACCCATTTCAAAAGTAGTAGCCGTATTATAGAAATCACCATTGCTACTATCTTTATGCTCCCCTTCCTGTGTCCTTGAGATGTCCCATCCCATAAGAATAGTATTCTTCTGATAAATGTAGTTTTAAAATATGTATAAAAATATGTAAATGTGGAAAACTTATTTACCATATATATTTCATCATGACAATCTTTCTGCATTTTTTTTTTTTTTTTAAGGTGCAAGGGTGCAGACTTGCCTTATGTAGCACAGAATCTGCCTTGGCAGACAAACAAATAAAACAAATGAAGGTGCATTTATTACACTTCTTCAATTACAATAGCAGCAAAAAACAAAGATACCTTCAAATCCATGATAAAGAATCAGTAATGTGCACCTAATTCAAGTGGACCTATAAGCACTTCATGAAGTTGTAATCACCTTGCACGTATGAAACTGAATCAAAACACCGCAACACTTGCAAGAGTAACTTCCTCCATCGGTGGTAACTTATTCTTGATACATACAACACCGTGACATTCGTCAAAATGACAGAAGCCTCAAAACAAAACAAAAAAGCCACACACAAAACTTTAAAGGTCACTCACCTCTCCCAGCCGCAGAGGTGAGGGAAAGACATTTGGGACAGCACATTTGGGGGTGATCTGTGAAGAAGACAAAGAAAAACATGGCAGGATGACATTTTAAAAAGTGCATGTTGAGAATTCTCATCAAAAGATACAAGTCACACTTCCAAAAATAAATCTTTATTCCCCCTTCCGCCAATACTATCCATCGGAAATACACTCAGCAAAAAAAAAGAAAGTAAACCCTTTTTCGAGTTCATATTTTTCATAGAAGATTTTGATGAAAATCAATGTATTATATATCATATCAAAGGTAATTCAATTAGTTAGTAGGTTGATACAAAAGGAAATTTTACGCATGAGTGAACACATTCGTTTTTGTCCTAAAAAGCACAAAAGTAAAAATTGCAAAAATTGACATGTTGCCTTTCATTTGCAAATGCTCTTCATGATTGACAACAAAAGACCAATTTAACACAATTAAAGACATGAATGAAATAGCAAAAATAAGTTTTTGTTGTCTTTATCTCCTTATAACCTCGTGTGTTATAACCTCCAACAATAACAAAGTGGGAAACTAAAGGAGAAAATAAGAATTTTCTGTCAATTCAAACTTCAAATGAGATAGGGAGTAATATGCATAAACATGGTTAAATGAACAATTTTTTTAATTTCATTCTTTTATTTTTTAAGAATTCATAAGACATATTCAAGAAACAAACATTATTGACAATTTTCTCATTTGAAAAAAACAACAACTAAGATTTCAGCCTTTTTTTAATTGTTGCTTCTTCTCTTATTTCATTTGACTTTAGATTTGACAGAATATTCCTTATTTTCTGCCATTATTTTAAGACTTCATTGATCTTTGGGGCTTTAAAGATATCATAGAGATCATAGGATTTTTTTTTGCAAGTTAATTCATGTTGCTTTTTGTGTGAAATTTGTTGTTTGTTCTTACTGACAACTTGCTCAGTTTTGCAATTTTTACTTTTGTGCCCTGGACGAGAAAAACAAAGGTGTTCACTCATGTGTAAAGTTTTCCTTTTTGTTAACCTACCGGGCTGAGAGCCAATTAAATTATCTTTAATATGGTGTATAATACATTAACTTTTAGCCAAATATTGTATGAGAAATATGATCTCGAAAAAATGTTTACTTTTTTTTTTTGCTGAGTGTATCATAGAACATTTGAAACATGACGCTGCAATAATTGTCTGAAACAAAACAATTCTTTCTTTACAAATGATTGAATATCTCGCTCATAATGCATTCATAAACATTAGGGCTATGAACGAACCAGGACATGAAATTAGTGATCAAATTCATATTAAGAAGTCTGAAGTCTGAAGTAGCAAGTACTGTACACAGCTTGGATCTCAGTGGATTATTTTTACAAATTTGGAAGCATAAAATCAACATGCCAAACCCTTTTTTGAGCACAATATTTCACTCATAAGAGTACAGTATCATCCCAGGAGAAAAATTTATCAATTTCACATTTTGAAAAAGATTACAATACATTTCTAGTGCCAGTCAGGAGAAAACTTATCAATTTTTCATTTTGAAGATTACATTGCATTTCTTTTACCAGTGGTAATATTTTTGTTATAAAAGAAAAGGGAAGTTGTTAACCCTGATAACTAGATAAGTGCTAGACGCTCTTCAATTCTTGATTAATTTCTCGTGTTTTATTCCATAAAATGCTGTAATGTTAGTCAATTTGTGACCTCTTAGTGTTTCACTTAATGATATAAAGACAAGCTCAAATCTAACTTTCATACAGTCGAACATTCAAGAACATATTCTCGAATCTTTTAAAACGAAGGTTCAATGGCAAAAGTTACACAAGGCCTGTTACACACTTGAGTTGAGCCTGCCACTGTAGTGTACTCCATCTATGTTCACTAGATATTAAAGTGAAACCACAAATTTATCTGAAAAAGCACTTAAAGCATAATGATCTGGCATAACTTCCCTGCTGAACATCCACTCTTCAACGGAAGCGAATCGTACGTTTATAAAAAAAGGGGTCATTTTTGACATGATGGCTCACAGGGATTGTGTTGAGGAGTTTTATTACCAAAGGGATACAGATGCACTTTGAATGATTGTAGCAACTTCATTGAGTATTCCTCACTTTTTAAATGACAAATTTGCAACTTCAACAAGCATTTTGATGTTAGATTAATTGTAGAGGATATTGACAATGGTTTTTCTGTCTCTGCTATTTGGTCAGGTAGAATCGATTACTGAATGCAGGAAAGAAAAAGTAAAGACAACATTATATAATGGCCGGCAAATGTGAAATTATTGCTGAAGAATGGAATCTCCAGAGGAATGATACAGTTTAGATTCAATATCACTTTAGCTGCAATTCTGAAAGTGTATCTCCATAAAACCATTATCATCTTTTTTTTTCTTGCATGATCGCTTTGCATCTTGGAGGACATGCATTTAAATTCAGCAGTATGCGTATCAGCAGCAATTCGACTGACATTTAGAAACGCGAGCAACTCAAACTCATTTGTTTATGGTTTCCTGCCATTCTATAACATTGATGTTGTTATGACATGGCCATGTGGGCTACAAAGCATAGGTATAGGATAGCTTTGTGAAAATCACTAAGAATCATAAAAATCTTCTTTTTTTTACAGAAGACAATATTTCATTACAGACCGGGCTCTTCTTCAGAAATACACAGATATGTCCTCTGAATGGTCAGTATATGTTCTGTTGCTGTTCTATTTACAGTGAAATTCAAGATAGGGACAGCATTCTGATGCTAAACAAAAAAATGATACATTTCTCTACAAATGATATCAGCCCAGACTTCTAACCATTCATGTCTCTATAGGGCTTTTTACACTTGTAAATTTTTGCTTAGCCCCGGACCAACGGTGGGGCTAAGGGGGGGGGGGGGGGGGGGGGGCTTTCAAGATCCAGATTTGTGATTCTTTCATTATAGACTACTGAAGTCACATGCAAACTGCACATACGGATATCTCATATTTATCACATGGCTCTATAACTCAAGGGGGAAAAAATAAAAACCTCACACCAAAACAATGATTTTGTTTCATTTTGTTTCAGTGGTTGCATTATTGCATAACAAACACTGTCTGGTGGACTAGAAAACATGCAACAACAAAAAAAACTATGTGAAGAACAGAAACAATAAGGAATCACGACTCCAATTCTAATAGTGAATATCATTTCTGCAAACAAACCAATTGATGTCTCTCATGACACTTTGTTTTCAGACATTCCTATGAAAATGAGAAAATGCACATGAAAATATTTTGGACATAATAAGGCATAACGAATGGATATCTATGGGTGCTTATCTGACACTTGTTTGATCCTACTTGCTCTACTTGGGCAGTTTTCCTTGATACGTCAGGTCTGAAATGTGTTTTCCTCAATCCAAACACCAGCTAACTCCAAATCCTACACAATAACTGCAGTCCATTGTCACAATTTTATTAACATACATCTCATTCCTGATCCCCAGTGGTTAAACTGGACAAAAGATGAAGTAGAAGACTACATTCTGGGACAGGACAGAGGGCAAGCTACTGACCAATTTGGTCTAAGCATGGACCTAATATACATGGACTGTTCACGACAGTCTTTCTTTGATGTAATCATCGTCGCGGACACATGATTATGTGCATCTTAACGAGTACATTCAGGTGTCTGGACAATAACGATTGTGTGATCACGTATTGTCACTAGCAAAAGAATCATTTCCCTCATTTCAGTCTTGTTTCGCTGATGTGCCTTTTTCAGACGGAAATGTCTTTGAATAAATACAGATGACGAGGAGCAGCAAAACCTGAGAACATGACAAATTTTGTGTCAAAAGATGGGTAATTGCTGATTTGCACATTTTAGCACATGCATAAGACCTTGCCTAATGGCAAGATATACCTGTTCTCTACCATTACCATCCCTTTTTGCTCTGGAATAAGCTGTGGAAAAGTGAAATATTGAGATCACAAATGACAATCATCCTGCCAAAATGCTAACTTTCTTTTAAAAACTGCCTGCTTCTCCAAAGCGAAATTGTTTGAGGCATGATTTCCTAACATACAAAACTGCACATTCACTTTACTTGATTTTTGTGAGTTATTTTCTTCTGCGCATGTAGTTTTAGATTTCTCGAATCTCCGTCTTGGTCTTCTATCGGCTTGCTGGCGGTGACAATGATGGGATCAAAGCAGTGAAGAATGTTAAAAATGTCTTTGTGGCGCTTTTGAGATGTACAGGTGCTTAAATTATTTAACGATAACGGCCTTTTTCGCGGTATGAAATTTTGAAGAGTTGCCTCTAACATTCAATGTGCAGACAAGAACTTTCACATGCATTTTAATTTCACAAATTTTGGCTCTCCCGAAATTCGTGAAATTAAAATGCACGCGAACGTTCCTTGTTTTACAGAAGTCCGAAGCCGTGTCATGCATTCTTCCTTGGGACACAAAAATTGAGAACGCAGTCATTTTGGGATCAGATGTACCCTTTCATAAAATCATTCGGTCGAAATAGTTTTCCCAACACCTTCCATCCTGTTTCCCCAAGTGAATGTCCACTCCCGTGGAGAAAAGTTCAAAAGAATGGAAAGGCAATGGTGAAAAGCTAATCATCTTTCTGACGCCCTTCCCCGTCGGACGTGAATACTTGCTCCGGATTCCGGCGTGTTGATGTTTCTGACTTCCTTAATATTCATGATCGGCGATCAAATATTAATGGCGAGATGCTGTGATTTGATGATCAGGCAATAAGCACCAAACTTTGCCTCTAATATCGCAAGGACCCGTTAGAAAAACCTGGCTACTGAAATATTCAGGGGGAATTTCCTCGGCGGTAGAAAATTAGCGACACCCAACGCGCAAACACGTGATGCAATCCTGCAAAAGCGCTCCCATAAGGCCTTGCACTTCTTCTGCCAGGTGCGAGGCTGTATCCTGCTTTAGTCTCCCTCAAGGCTCATCGCCTCTATAATTCATCAGGCTCATTTGATTTTGATGGTCAGACCCAGAGCACATCAGGAGTGGACCCTTACAAATGGCTCTATAAATGACTTGTCATCTTTCGGGACACAGGATCGGCATGAATGTCAAGGCAAGGAGTTGACAAACTGAAAGGGAATCTGAAGTTGGATGCAATATGTCCATTTTGCCTTTGCATGTTACTTTTACCTTTCTACAATCAAGTATGAACAAAACCTGATTAAAATGATTTTTATCTATCAAAATCATTTTTTTTTTTTGGGGGGGGGGGGGGGGGGGGGCTTGTGAATATTCACATTAGCAGTGTATAGGTGTAAAGACACCTGAAAAAAAAAAACTCATGTGAGAATGTGAATTAAAAAAAACAAATGAACACACCCACCCATGGTAGACTTGTTGGGCCTGTCCACACAACCACATCTTTAAACCATACATCATTTTCGGTTCATGGTGTGACTGTGAGAGGGCCATATATTTATGTTCTTGCTTGTTGTAATAGCATTTAATTGCTCCAATTCAGATGGTACAAAACACCACCTCCATAAAGGCCATCACTGCTAAATCTTTGCAAATACACCCTAGTTTTCAAAAGAGGGGTATATGATGATTTCCTTTTTATTTAAAGAAAGACATTTAGTGAAGATATGTTGACAGGTCAATGTGATACTTGTGATGTTGTAACATCATTACCTGATCTCAGTGATGGAATTGTGATCAAGTTCACTGCTCTGCAAAAGCATGCGATTCAAACCCTACAAAAGAATCAAATGGTTTTGAAAAACCTACAACAGCTAGTAGGGGAAGACTCTACTCTCACAGACCAGGGCCCCGTTTAATCAAAAGATATAATCGAGGCTGCTGTAGACATATGACAGAAATCAACTACATAATCAATTATAACTCTTCATAAAACAGGGCCCAGCCATCATCATATTAAGACAGAAACACATACTGTAGGTGTCAAGGCACTGATCACTGTCGATTAATCCTCGGCTACGAATATCTGTGAGTTGAGAAGACCAGTGCAGCCTGTTAATTGAAAAATCATTCTTTACTACCACTCTCCTCACCCAGCCCCCTCCCCAGTCTCTGTGGACTATCCAATGTACTTTTTTTCCCCTCGAAGTGCAGAGGTCTCAATGTCAAGTTAATTGGGCTGTACGGAGCTATCAGAGCAGAAAATGAAAATACATTAAACCCAGTTTTTACGCTCCACAAATTTCAAAAACATTTGTTCTTCATTTCCCCTCATTCATCTCCTGCGTCATTCCAGAGAGGTCCACTTCTTTCTCGTCCAGTTGCAATCATTCTCTCATTCATTCAATCTGCATTTTCTGTGTATGCTTAATGATCATTTCAGCCAGGCTTGGGTGTGCAGTAAACATGTTTTTGCTTATGTCTTGAACTCGACGAGCGGGGCTTGTGTTCGCATCCACATCTTCACGAGTTCAGGTGTGATGATAGTTAGCTTGTAGATGAATCAAATGTTTTTGGGAAGAGTCTTCAATAGATCAACATTGAGAAAGCCTTGAAAAACAAAATCTGCATACATGTACAAGAGACAACCAATTTCAACAAAGGGCAAAAAGTTACCTCGAATGCTTGGGAGAGTAGAAGACTAAAACAAAAAATAATAAACCCTGTAGAATGTTCTTGGGGCATGTGTCAACTCATTGACGATATTTCATGCTTCTGTACCTCCGAATTACATCACAAATTCCACCGTCTCTTCAGACATTCACTTTTCTGCTCTTTCTCTTTTGTTTCTTCGTTCATTTTCTTCTTGTCTCTATGACATCATTCATTTGCCTTCATCATACTCTTGGGAAATGGCATACTGTAATTACTCACGAAATTAAGAAGTGTCCGTCCCCCAAATCTACGTTGAAATCAAACCCACTTATTCTCCTACTTCCTGCCCTGAATTGGCACACATACACACACACACACACACACACACACACACACACACACACACACACACACACACACACACACACAAACAAACACATTTCATTTCAGTACACACAGGATATTGGAGGGCCAGGGGGTTGATATCCTAGTGAAGCCAACATTACAATTTGTATCTTGCAGGAATGAAATGACAAGTAAGCAACACAAAGGCCAAAGTTTGGCCAATGTTCAGAAAACTACTTTGAAATAAGTTTTAACATAAATGACCATAGCTAATCCATACCACCTAATAAACCATCTACATTACATGACCTTTATGCCCTAAGACATTTATGAAGACTCCTTGTTTGGAAATGATGGCTGTTGAATTCCAATGATTCACTTTTACATCAAGTTCACTTCGCTTTCTTCATTACCAGTACATCACGGTCATGAATTAATGCATACCACTGTGGACTTAAAAATCATAGTCTACTTGTATAGGATACTACCAGCATTGTTCTCTTTACCCTATAAGCTACTTTAATTTCTTTCTTACCATTGTATCACATTCATAGAATTGCAATTACAATACTCAGAGAAGGTCATCGCATGCATCACAATGCTCAAATCACAGAGTTCCATCCAGCCGGAATTGCCACAAAAAAATTCATTTTCAGGCACTTTTATAAGTAGCTGGGATTACATAAAGAAGGGAATTTCATGAACCCTGTTCTCTGCACGTTTCTTCCCATTTCCATCTCTGGTCTCTCTAATACCCCTTTCACACTAGTCACTCCGGTGATCATCCCGGAGATTCTACCAGGGTATCACACAGGGGAACATCCACAAGAAATTTCTTTCAAACTAGCGAATGAGTTCCCGCTTGAATTTCTCTCGCCCCGCTCTTCAGCAGTGCACATACATGCTATGGCACATGCGCGAACGGTTCACAAGATGTTGTTGGCAAGCTGACCGCAGATGCTTTTCTCCCGATAATTCACTCGCGATGTCTTCTAAGTAATAGCCTCACCTCCAGGATTCACGGGGACAACTGCGAGTTTACCAGGGATGGTTTGAGGGTTAAGATTTATGGAAAGTCACAGAGCATTTTAGCCAGGAATTTACCTATGATGCCTTTCATGCTACAGCATAAGTCAATTCTTGGGAAAGCTTGGGGGAAGTTTGCTAAGCGTGAAAGGGGTACTGAATCACACCGACAAAATAATCTGCAAAGGCAAAATATGAGGGAGATCCAGAGCACGCCATGCTGCTCAGAAGTAACATATGTTTGCTCGCTGAAAAGCGTTTTGATTACAGCGTCCTCCCTCGACAAATTCAGTGGGTATTAAAAGAGAGGTGGAGGACTTCTGATTTCATGTGCATCCGGCCAAGACAATCACGGGTCACTTTTGGTCATTTTGCCATCTGCATCCCCTTCATCAACATTGACCGCCCTGCTATCATCACTTCGCACGTTTCCAGGCTTGGATGTGGTCGTTATTGTTTCTTATTTCCCTTTTCCTTTTCTGGAGGGCCTTTTTTTTTTTAAGGTTCTTATGGCATTGACACACTGACAGATGTGAAACAGGATTATGGTTTGTGTGCTTGCCTATCTGTACTTTGATCTAATTGAAACTTTCCTTCTTTCAAATAGTCATTATTTGTAATATTATGCAATAAGAATGACACACCCTCTTGGCAAAAATGGGCAAAACAACTTATGTTGAATAGGCTTGTAGCTACTCTTAATACAAAGGAACACAGGATCATGTCCTAAACACAGCACTACTACTAGTAGTTTTTCTTCTTCTTTTTCTCGTATTGTGATAATTGGTATAAACAGTACTATATTACGTTATTGCCTATATTTAACTTCAAAATAAACCACCCACAACAAACACAAAGGACCTTCCATGTTAGAAAATAGGAAGAACCTGGCTATAGTTGCTGAGTTTTGCTCTATTTTATATTTGCTTTTCAAAATAAACAAGCTATCAATATCAGTCCATATATATTGCATATCAATTCATATCTCACCAGCACAGGGTATAGATTCTTTAGCATATCTTCCATTCAATGGTATTCTGTCTGTCAGTCTATTCCATAATGTTTTCTCATTATATTCCATTGATTCTCACTTTATCTCTTCATCTCCTTCTATCTCAATGTCTCTCTATCTCTATCTCTCTCTAAATATATATATCTCTCTCTATCTCTGTCTGTCTCTCTGACAGACAACATCAACTGGCACCCAATCCTTCTCCCGCTCGCTTCCCTCACCATCAAGCCGATAGTCAGAGATAACACAAAAACAGCCATGATATCAGTTTCACATAATTGCAGCGACATTTAGGCAGATAAGGACTGTGGGCCATCGCGGACAAGTCCCAAAGATTCCTTAGCCCGTGTAATACCAGTAGCCGAATATATCCGGTGCGCCTAGGGCAAGTGGGATCGAGTTTCGCCGACGCTGCAGCGCCGCGCTATAGCCATCTAATGGCCGAGGAGCACACAGCGTCAAAGAGAAGTGCGACACAGGTGATTCTTGGCAGCTTCTTTAGCGGCACCCGGAGATTCGTCACTGGCCGAATCGGACTTCATCGTCCTCCCCCAAGAAATCATTGATTTGTTTTCTTCTGACCAGTACGGATCTTGGCCGGTCAGACAGCAGGCGAGATGGTGAGACCTAACTTCTAGGCACATGATGCCACATCTGATAACCCAGCGAATGGTATGGATTACCATCAGGCCCTATTGCTTTCCCAATCTTTACTCGAACACCACCATAGATCGCATCACCACTGCTAAACAAACCCAAGATATGCACACATACACACACACAAACACACACACACACATACAAACACACATATACATTTTGTACATCCAAATGCACACAATTACGAAAAAAGGAACCACAAGAATCTATGATAGAGCAGAACAGAATTCTTATAAAAGAATACTTTATGTATTGCAGGTAGCAATATCTTTTCTCCTTTACCTTATCTCTCTTTCTAAAGAGAACAAATCTTGAGATTAATATCACTGCCCCTTTCATACCGGGGTCAATAACCTGGCTTGGAAAGCCCTAGATTCTATTGGGTGCTAAAAACTACATTGTGGCAGGTGTAGTGAATGTGATCAACCTTGCATTCAACCAAGAGTACATTACAGACGGAATATCTAATATGCTCCACTTATGCAGTGGTGAAATCTACAAAAATTCATGGGCCGGGCCTGAGCTCTCTAAAGGGTCATGGGTGGTTACAAACTTGACCTGTCATCCCCTGCCCCCTCTCTGCCACTCTACATATGGGGGGGGGGGGGGGGGGGCAAAGAGTGGAGGGAAGGGGGTGGGCAAAGGACAAAATAGAGTCACAACCATTATAACTACTAAATGACTATAAAATGGATGAACAATGAAGACTGAATATCAACAAGGTAATCACTGGTCCTGAATAGGGAAATAGTTGGTACACACATGGCAACAGACTGATAAATGGCTAGTTAAGTAGCCATCTCAGACACATAAATCCCTCTTTTCTAGTGTGCTGTTGTTTGCTATCAGAATTCGGGGATAATGGGAAGGGAACAACACAGTCCAGACACACCTTAAAGGAAAAACAGCACCATTTTCAAGCCCAGTAAACTTTCCATCCATTCACCATCTCCAGAATAGCTTTAGTAAACAGAATAGCATAAATCACAAATCAGCTCCAATCCAATAACATATGACAAGCAAATAAGTAAAAGCTTGCCTTTGATCCTCAAATTTCATTCCATATTTTCATAATATCAAGCATCTTGCTGTAAAGACTAAAGATAAAAAGAGAACTTTACCAGACAGCTGTTGTTACTAGTTACTGAGAGTTGTGATACATTTACCACATATCGTTACACCTAGGTTCAAACTACAGCTTTATGTGCATTTGTCCTCTTCGTGTTCAGTGTCATGAAAATCATGTTTGTGACATTTTGCATTATCTTTTCACGTTAAAAAAAAATAAGCTAACGGAGGAATAACAAAGAAACTAAAGCAGACAATTTCCCTCCTAGGAAGCTGATATTTAATGCTAGAATCAATGCCTTTTCCCAATTTTGATAGCTGTGGGGGTCTTGAGATTTGAATGTATTCACAAAAGATCAAACATTTTTGACAAAATTTTACTTGATTTATTATAATTTATTTCAATTAAATGGAAAATGGGTACTTGGAGATCAAATTAGTTTCTCATTGACACGTTGGCTTCTATGGATGTCTAATAGCATCTGCAGACATGCTTTCCTTCCTAAAAGCAAGGAAGAACTATATAAAAAAAGCTACAGATCATTGAAATGTAGACATTTTGACTATGTTACTGTTGCTCAGTAATGTGATTGTCTGAATGTGTCTACATTTGTCTGCATGTTCCTTCTACATCCACCAGTTTTCTCTTTCATATCCTCCCACCCCCACCCCCCCCCCCCCCACCCACCACCATCACCCCACCTTGTTCCCTAACGAGTCATCAAATAGATATAAATATATACATGGCATAGCATGGACGACAAGTCACATAAATCTCCATTGTGGCTCATCCCTGGAGACAAGCCTCATTCACGTGTCGCCAGTCTCGTAACATCGCCAAATCTTCCCTGGCAGGAGATGGTAGCAGCCCTGACGAGGCTGCTGTGTCCCCCCCCCCCCCCCCCCCACTCCCACCCCTTCCCCCACCGCCCATCTCAGCCCATGGCAATAAATGCACCCCTTTTCACACACACACACACATTAACACGCTCACAAACACACACACACACACACACACACACACACACACACACACACACACACACACACACTCTTTCCTATACTTCAACAGACTCTGTGACAGACGACTTCACCATGAATGGTCATTTCATAGACACATATCAGTGTCCCTTGTTTGCACAAACTGGCACACACTGTCATAAATCATCAACCATGATCCTGTGCATTATCATGATGAAATGTGTGATGCGGTAATATCTCCCAAGAAACTTGTGTCAAAACAAACTGATTTATGGAAACATGGCATCCAATGACAGGGATGGCAAACTTAGCAAATTAATTGTGAGATTAGATTGTGATATGGTCAGCACAATCCCAAGAGAACGACACCTGATCAAAAGACTGGTCAGTTAAATGATCAATGTATTCAAATCCATGGCATATCTCTCCACCAAAGCCCTCATAACTAGCTACTAGGCCTATCCCTTGTTTCAGTGCTTTTTCATTTTGTTCTGTGGGTGGAATTTGGTGTGCACTTTAATAGGTAGTTGTTAGAGAGCCAGGTTCAAAGGTCGCTGAAAGCAGTCTTTGCTGTGAAAGTACAGTAAACATAAGTCTCAATGAATTTTGACCATGCATAATACATGACCCTTCAGTATTTCTATTCTGTCTGTGACCATAGTAATGAGCCTGCACGAGCATAGTTCCTATGCAGTTCAACTTCAGGATCTATAATATCTTGATGCTGATGCTCAGAAGCACAGTTGATTACCGTCATTTAATATGAGAACTGCATCTTTGTTTATATATGGCCAAATCTTCAGATTATGATCCTGTTTGGCAATATCCTGCAATAAGTTTTAATCCACAGTCATATGCAGAATGTCACAAAGTTCTCTACTAGTTAATTTGTATGATTCACAGAAGGTCAGCTTCAACTCCAGACAAAGACACCATGAATATCTGCAGAGAAAGAAAAACTTTTCTTTCTTCGAGCCCCTCAGCTCAGGTGCATGGTGAAATCAAGGCAAACACTTCACAACAAACCACTGCTCAGTTCAGACCTGCCCACAAAGTAATCAATCAATCACCAACCTGCCGAAACATCATACTCTCATCACAAAAAGAACACTCAAACAAAAAAGAGCTTCATGAATTTACAAAGTGCAGCTAGGTTACAGGAGATCATCACCGAGGGGTACACCAATAATCTACTCAAAAGACAAACCGTCTGTAAATACAAGAACGTAGAGTAAATTCCAACTGAAGGCACAAAACCATACAGAGTATACAACTGCATTTCTCGTATCTTTTTTTTTTAGGGGGGGGGAGGGGGCCTGGTAATGAATACATTGTGTCTATTCTGATCATTACCAACAACAATGCAATCATGTGATCAGCGAGGTGTTCTTTCACGGCAAACACGCTGAGCAAGTCATCTGATGGCATGATTTTGCACAACCTCACGTAGAATCCTTGTACCTTATTCAAAACAATACATTCTTTTTCTTCCCTTGTGCTTGAAACTTAAAGGACAAGTTCACCTTCATAAACATAAGGATTGAGAGAATGTAGCAATATTAGTAGAACACATCATTGAAAGTTTGAGGAAAATCAGACAATCCGTTCAAAAGTTATGAATTTTTGAAGTTTTTGTGCAGTACCCGCTGGATGAGAAGACTACTGCAGTGTATTAATAACTTAGATGTCACATGCGTACAACAATATAAGGAAAATATAAAGAAAATTTCACAAATTTCCATCTTTTGAAAAAAGTACACATTCCCCTGACTCGTTACCGATAAATGTTATGGGTAATATTATTCCCCCTGCCTTTAGAAAGAGCCAAGTCAATTGCTCTTTTATTATGCGAAAAAAGTGAAAATATGTTGAATTTTCTTTTATATTTTCTTTATACTGTTGTACGCATATGACTCACAAGCTGTAGTAGTCTCCTCATCCAGCGGTTCCAACACAAAAATTTAAAAAATTCATAACTTTTGCATCGATTGTCCAATTTTCCTCAAACTTTCACTGATGTGTTCTACTAATATTGTTGCATTTTCTCAATCCTTATGTTTATGAAGGTGAACTTGTCCTTTAATATGCCTAAGTCATTGACTGTTTGTTTTAAATGTCCCCATATCAATATTCCCATACAATCTGAGCTGCAGTGGAAACCCCCCTACATGAATACCACCGGAACTTTGCAAAAGAATCACTCTGCAAAATATGTCTTTCATTTTAAACAGAATGTTCTGATGTCATCCTCCCATCTGAGGTAAACAAAATCAAATTCTGAAATAATACGCAGGGTCCTTCCAATCCTAAAACATCCTTTGGAATACTCCATGGCCTTCTTGATTTTCGTCGACTTTATTTATGGAGCTTGCAAGATGATATGATGGCTTGCACTGTGGCAAACAGGATCTACTCAGTCACAGATTTCAAAAAAGAACCACAAGTGAATCCACTCCTAGAAATAGCTGCCTGTTTAGTCCACTGAGGGCATATCTCGCTGTGCTTTTTCTATGCTTCAGTTTGGGTTTGGGTAGTTGTTTTTTTTTCTCCTTCCTCCACTTCTTCTTTTTTTTTTTTTTGGGGGGGGGTTGGTAAGGGGGAGGGGAGAAGAAGGGAAGTAAGAAGGATGGAAGAGGAATAAGATTAAAGGAAAGAGAGCTGCAGACTAGGACCTCTCTTACCAGCCCCTCGCTAGCGGGATGAAATATTGGGCTCATTTGAGGGGTTAAGTGGTAGCTGGTTGCGGGGCTAATGTATGCTGGGGGAAGGGAAACCTGCTACCAAACCAGGCAGCGGAGCCTGTTCATTCAGAAGTTGGAAAAGGACGGCTGCAATTTACGCACTCGTAAATCAAGCATCACATCCACAATAGCGTCTGTCACATTATGTGTTACATTGGGGGGAGAGCCTGAAAGAGAAATTGCTGCACATACATATATACACACACACACACACACCAACACACAATAAAAAACCAGCCCCCATACACACGTACAGCACACACACCACATGCCCCTACTAACAAGACAGATTTGTGGGCGAAAAAAAAAAAAGCAGAAATAGCAAGTCTGCAAAGTTGACTTTCAAGAAGAGATCTATAGGGTGTATCTACAGCAGACACGTACATACTGCATTCAATGACGTGTTTGCAACATTGCATTGATTGCACATTTTACGGACACATGCTGTGTAATTATGACAATTCAGTCATACAGTCACACCTTCTGTCCTGTCAAAAGGAAAGAAAAACAGATTCTGAAACGTCAGAACCATGTCAATGGAAAGCTCTCAAAACACATCAGGGGGGCGTTTCATCAACGAGTTCGTCGGAGTTTTCACCGACGAATTTGCTATCAGCCAATCAGACGCAAGGATTTACACTGACAACTGTCAAAAGCTAATGAAATCCTTGGTCTGATTGGCTGATAGCAAATTTGTCGGTGAAAACTCCGACGAACTCGTTGATGAAATGCCCCCCAGGTTTGAAGTGGATGTCACGTGAACACTCTATCTCAGCGTGAAGGTCTTTACGGTCTTACAGGCATTGATGAAACGTCATCATCTCGTGGCAATAATGAGCTATTTCACGCCGAGAAGAAGAAAAGAACACAATTTATCATCAGTTGATAATCTTCACAAACTGATACCGAGTGCGTATTGATAAACTCTCAAGTATTTTCCCCTCACTTTTTCAGTCAATATAGATGATTAGGATTTGAGACTGGAATAAATGTGTTTGAACAATAAACTAGAAATTTCAAGATTTTGTGTATAAACTGTAAAGCACGTTGTGTGGAGATGACATCATAAACTCACTCATTTGCTTATTCACATTGACTGTTCGAAAAATATTTTGCAAAAAAAAATTGATAAATTTCATAATTTGATAACTTCCCTGATCTTTATCCGATTGTGATCAAATTTTTACTCTTGCGCTTGTAAGATTTTGTTTCTAACTAGATATCTACAGTTTGTATCTAAATACACACAATTGCATGATATACATACACACACACACAATAAAGCTTGATGGCTATAGGCCTATGTATCATTACGAAGCAGTTAACAATTTGGGTTGCCTTGGATTGTCTTGCCTATTCCTACCTGTACAGCACAATGTGTCTCTCTATGCACAATGTATGTAGTCCCCATAGAAGTCATTACCAGCTCAAAGCTTCATTCCTACGTGTTCCCTCCGAACCGCTCAATGCACGGAGGAGCAATGTTCCTTTGGCTCGGGCCACGAACACTCGCAGTGCCCGGGGAGGCGTCGATTAGCGGAGGTGCGAGAAATTCAATTTGGATTGAGCTCCCCTAGTGTTAATCGGTTTAGTCACACTTGGACTAATCAAATATTTGGGTGCAACTGGCTTCGACGCCATCAGGTACCCCAAGACCAACACTGCGCACAACATCTTGGAGCGCCGCCACAGCATGGCCACGGCAACTGTTGGATGAGTTTGTCATGTTAAATCCTGATGTCTTACTCTTTGGTCTCTATGAATAGAGGGGCATCACAAGCAAGGCATATATGCTTCATATACGAACATTCTCCATTTTTACATCCTTAGCGAGATCAAGATATTCCCACTCTTGTGTTTGAGGGCGCTTTCAAACATGAAACCCACACTGTACAGAAATAGAGCACAATGCCCTCTGGAAAAATGAATAAATAAATGAATAAAACTTGAGGTCTAATGTATGCAAGACCTAAAAATTGCCTGAGCAACACTAACACCCGCAGATACATGGGATTTGTGTTAATACTTAGCAATAATCATACACCAGATTCTAAAAATACTCTGAAAAAAATTGACAGAATGGCAAATACTTGCCTGAGGTCAGTTTGCTGGTTTATGAGCAAAATCCTCTACAAATTCTCCTGCTTATGTAAGCTCAACATTTCTTGTATTCCTGTAATATCTTTTGTTTATTCTATCTCCATTTAAAATGGATAGGCCTAGATATGGAAAATTCACACAAGCGGCAACTTATCTGGAACACTTTTGCAGAAATGAAAAAAAAAATCCAACTACGAAATGGCAATATTTTTAGGCTTCAGATGGACAAGGTGATATTCCTTGAAATACCATAAAACAGTGTCACTCTGATGTGTATCCACTTTACTAACAAAAAACAGATTTATGGCACAATCTCTTCAAAAAAATATCAATAGCAAACTTTGAATTTGCGACGCGGACCGTTTAGATGATGATTGCACCGACTGTTCTCCTCACTTCCCGCATCGTATTGCAAAACAGCTTTAGATTACAGGGAGACGCAACCTAGACAAAGTAAAATGGCGCCCCCATATGATCACTGCATCAAGTGGCTCTCTGCGTTGCGAATTGAGCGGACGCGAAAATGGCCCAGAATGCACAGTGAAAACTCAAGACGACGCAAGATCGAATTTGCACACACGCAGAACAAGTTTTTTCCCTCCGAACGTCCGCATCATGAAAATCTAAAGCTCCCGAAGGACAGTGAAAACTTACAAGACTGAATTTCAAGGCTTATGGAGAGTATCATTGTTAAGGAATATGACTATTTTCATCTGAAATATCTCACGCTTCCTGAAATATGGATTTGAACAAATGAGATGAGAAGATATATTAGGTCAGTTTCCATGTTGCTCTATAGCGCAAGGAGCCACCCTTGCATGCTAACAATATGGGGGAGTTGTCAGCTCTTTCTGTTTCAGAAAGAGAGATGGAAAATAAAGCTCAATTTGATAGGATAAAAATGAAGTAATAAGCTCTCGGCTGCAATCAAAAGACAGGATGCATTCACACCAAAGATCGTGAGTACCACCTACATCTAATGAAATTAGTCAAGAAGTGATGGGCACTATCTATCTACCCCAATGATGCTGAGGAGACTCGGAATAAATGTGTCAAACGATTCCTCAAAGACATTCACGAGGCGTTCATCATCAAACAGAACAGAATAGCTGCAAAGAGCTAATGTGATTTGTGAGTCATATTGTGACAATGCATTGCCAGTTTTTCTCACTTGATCAAAATATGCTTGCTACATGTATCAACTCTTCCACAACCACTGAAAGCTAGATTCCATAAGATGTTAAGAGCATTTAAAACAACTGCATTTGAGTGGGTTAACATCCAGGCCATTTTTTTTTAAAAGGCTGCCAGGCAAACACCACCGCCACCAATGCAACAACAGATCAAAATGGACAAAGCACCAGAACAACAGGCGATTTGGGTCATTTTGGGCACCTCATACAACGACAACGGGGGGTAATTGATTGTCATGAATATCTCCAGTTCGCTGGCATTTTCACCCAGTTTTTTAACAATAGCATTTATCACCATTACTTTATCTAATACCCACTATTTCCCCCTTAATGATGACAAAAGAAAAAAAGCACACCCTACAACAAAAGGCCTAATCAAATTTGTTGCTTATTACAGGTTGAGGACTGCTTGAAGATACCTACTCCAACAGAACGATTCCATCTCTTTAATGCATCACACTACTTTCACAAACGTTTCTTCTCTCCTCATCTCATTCCTTTCTCTCATTTGCTCCAATAAAACACAGAGTGCTGAAGAAATACTTCTGCTGCTTCATCTCTTCCAGTGTGTGAATATCATTCTTCGTCGACCAATCAGCTGATCCGCTTTACGTTCCTCTCACCTACCACAAGCCACCTCCACGTAGGAGAGATATCGATTATATTCTTTTGATGAACATCGGAATGAAGAAGATATCCCTCGCTTACGACATTCGGTGGAAAGAGAATACTGAAATGAATCAGCATCAAAATGTTGATTTCAGATGTTTCACTCTGAGCAAAATTCATTTGCAAATTTGACACTTGGCTGTGCGGACATTCCTAACATTATTTTTGATGGTGTACGATGGGAGGGTTGTGGAAAGACAAATTACATCCTAGGATCAACTGTCACAAGAAAATTGTATATTCCTAAAATTAATTTCATGTACGAAGAGAAAATAATCTTCTGGATTCTTCTCGATGCCCTTCAAACTGTACAAAACCCTAAAACGATATCACATCCACCATATCACATCATTGATCCAAAAGATGATATTTCGATCGATTATTGTAAATGTCGCCCAACGCAAGTGCTTGATCAGGCAGGGGTAAAGTTGACTTACACATCATGCATATATACGTAAATTCTATTGCTGCCTATACAGGTGTGTGTGTGTGTGTGTGTGTGTGTGTGTGTGTGTGTGTAGAGAAAGAGAGATTTATATACCAGATCGGTACATCCCTACCACACACCCCTCCCTCCCGCCTTCTACCAATAATAAAGAGGAAGTCATCTACAGAACACCCTCACCCATAGTACATCAGAAGGTGAACATGCCACTAAGAGCAATTACCGAAAGCATTAGTGGCTGCACCGTATCAAAGGTACCGCAAAGCTAGCACAGGGCGAACATCAGAAAAGAACAAACTACACGGAGGGATGGGGAAAACACTGGAAAACAGACACAGTGAGTTTGAAATTAGCATGCATCCTGCTAGCCACTGGCCTAGAAAAGTCCAGTCAATCTACCTAGAACTGACTGTCAGCAGCTAGGTCAACCCAAGTTGCAGATTGAACTCTCAAATGGTTGGTAAAAAACGTTCTATCATGGGTACTTGGTAGAAACACCCAAACCTACACATGAACACATTCAACGGTGTTTTTGAAAGTTTGATAGGCACCCAATTTCTACTGAATGAAATATACAGTTGCAAAGATTTGCCTATCAAGACCATTCATAAGACTGTGATTTCCACATCAGTTCATGTACTTATGCTGTTATCATCAATTCAGATGGGATTGATGCCAGGGTTAGTGTTTTTTCGAGCGATACATTTTGAGAGTCGGAGTGCCCGTCTTATTTTCTCATACATTCTGGGGCAATTTAACTTATTACAGTCAAAAGCCACTGTCATAACTTGCAGGTACAGGTCAGCAATTTGGCTGTGTCAGGCAGTTTATACAGGCCTGTGACACCAATGGACATCCCTTTTCCTCTCTGAGACAAAGTGCATTTTCTCACTCAGCATGTCAGGTGGATTGTTAAAGGGAAGCAGTCCTGAGATTTTCACTGTACTGATAATTAAGAAGAGTAAAAAATATAACCTTTCACCAATTTATACGTGTGGACATCAAAAATTGTCTCCGTACGCGATTTCAAAAAAATAATTCCTGCAAGCGATCGTGTAAGAGCCTGCCAAAGGTGCAACGTCATTGATGCCCTACTCTCAAGTTGACAGCCGTGCCTCAGAAAACCAATTTAAGTGTTCAAATTGATCATATCTGATTTTTTCATAAAATGTGACAATATGTGGTTTTATCATTTCAAACAAAATATTTCAAGCTTATTTATATATACAATTAATATAAAAATAAATAGTAAACATGTATTTATAAATAACTAGGGATGACGAGCAGAACACCGCTGGAAAGAGTTGTGCATCGATGACGTATGACTCTCCGCCAAGACTTGCTCATTTGCAGAGTCACACTTTTTTAACCGAAATGTACGAGCTTATTTGGCGATTTGAAAGTTTGTTTTTGATGAAAGTAGTTCATTGGAGGTACCAACAACAACATATCTTTTTTTAATTTCGTGAGGACTGCGTCCCTTTAAGTTTATGTTCCATCCAAGAGCTACCAACCCAGCAACCCTCATGCTGCTGGCACTGTGTTTGCAATTGTAACAGTTACCGGTACCTCGATGATCACATGCAGAAGAGGATCAAGACTTTTTGCCAGTTATCAACCTTTGAGATGACCCTGAACTTGAAACAATATGTGTAGATTTAATACATCTATATTTGCTTTAAAAAAAGAAAGAAATGCACATACATCTGGAAAAAAACACCCAAAAACAACATCTGTGCAGTAAGGGGAACATAGATTAATCCAGGCATACAAATGGTTATGGCTAAGTGGAAAATACTTATTTCTTTATTTATTTTTAAAACGACCAATCTTCCTGGTATGACAATATCTTCACCTCTACAACCTTCACTTTGAGTGTATCTTTCCACCAGAATTCCTCACTAAATGATATCAAGACTAGACACTGGCTCGTCAAGATTGATGTCTTGACATTATTTCATATCCAACCTTCAACTGTAGAGGCAAGTTCACACAGGTGAGGTGGCTGGTAGTGCATGAAAGTGTAGGCCTATCTATTTCAGAAGTGGTTGAATCAGCTGATGCAAAAATTAAAGTGCACTAAAAAGGGTATGTAGGACTTGAAGGAGCACTAGCAGAAGAGGGGAGGGGGAGGGAGGGGGAGGAAGGGGAGGGAGAAGGGTGTATGGGGGCGGGGTGGGGAGAAAAAGAGAAGGGAAACCAGCTATATATGCCCAGACACATAAATTAGACCATAATGAAAGGCCTACATACTCTGCCAAGAAATGAAGAGCTTTGGGCAGACTTACAATGATTCCTCCAGTTGTTATTGCTTTTGTTTTGGGGGTTTTAGGGCTGGATTTTTTGTTGTTGTTGTTGTTTTTTTGCGACTCATTTTTTTTCCCCGATGAACACATGAGCAATAAGTGGGAGTCGTATGTTCCCAAAAATGTTAATATGGAGCCATTGAAATTATTGCATGTACACTGAAAGGACTGTCTACCATGACAGTATTGGGAGTTATACCGCGAGATTTAATTTTGTCCTATTAGCGCACAACCGAAGACCGAGACAGAGATTACCATAGTGGAATGGAGAAGAAAAAGTGAACAAGAAGACAAGGGAAGACTGACAGAAAAATAGAATTAAAAACAAAACAAAAACATGAGTGGGTGGGGAAGGAAAAACCAGGAAACATAGAGAGAGAGAGATGAGAGAGTATACAACTGTACGAGTGTGTAAGAGATAGATAGATAGAGAGGGAGAGAGGGAGGGATGGAGAAGAGCAGAAAGGGAAAAGGAGAGAGAGAGAAATACAGAGGGAAATAGAGGGAGAACGGAGGGGAGAAGGATCCGGTAGACTACTTAAATTGTCTGTTTTAAGGGGAAAAGTGGTGATGAGCCCCAGCATAGTGCCTTGACCCTGGGCATATTATCAGGCACATGGGGAGGTCGTTTAGCATTGGAGTGGCAATTTATGAAAGGAAAAATGGGTGAAGAGATGGGAAGAAAATGGCATTGAGGGTCGAGGGTTGGTACCGGGTTCATCTTTCTTCAAGGGAAGAGGAATAGAAAGACAAAAGAACAAAAGAACAAAAGGGAGAAGTAGAAATCATAGAGTTCAAAAGAGACGTGGGAGAGTGCATAAGACACAGACATATATGATTGTAAACAAGTGGGGCACGGTTGTTGAAGGAAGAACAAACTTTCTGTCTTCTACAGATGGATGAATGGATGGATGGATAGATGGAGGGATGTTTGAATAGAAGAAATGTGAGAGAATTATTCCAGAAACCATGTCAAAATGGTCATTTAACGGATGACTAGGCTAAGGGATGCTAAAAATAGATCATAAAAACCATTGGGAAGAAGATGAGGAGGAGACATTTTCAGAAAGTAATATTGTGTCAGAATGAAACTAAAAAACACATAGGAAGGGGCATTATGTGTGGCAAAAAACAAAAAACAAAAACAAAACAAAAAACAAATATGCAATGAACAACAGAGCAAGCAGACACCTGTATAACATAAATTTACTTAAAGATAAAGGGGAAGACTATACATGATGAAGATGAAAAACTGGATAAATAAACCAACTAGTTAATATCAGCCCTTCATACTCACACACACACACACACCCACTTCTTCTCCATCTTTCTCTCTCTATCTCTATCTCTCTCTCTCTCTCTCTCTATCTCTCTTAACCTTGTCTTCATCGCAGCCGCCTATTCTTTTGCGCTCAATTATATCACCAAAATGTCAAATCACTTTGTAACTTCATCGGGCAGCCTGAGCGCTCACAAGTAGTCAAGAACACACATTATTCTGGATGCTGGCAAGGGGACATTTGCAGAGCTGGCAGCAAAGTGCATTAAAGGAACCCATCATGAACTCCCCAACCCCCCAAGAATCCGTCCGTGTGGTGGCTTGTTGTCGCTAATCCATCGACATGATTCAATTCCATTCTTCCCGATAAAAGAATGAATTTGATGAATTCAGATGAAAGATTCAAACTGCCTCTGGGCTGTTCACTACTCTGGTGTCCTAACATAGGTCGAGGAAAAATGTACTGCTCACAGACTGCCAGTTGTAAGCATGAATCTCTAATTACACGATTCTTCCTGTCACAAATTTGTTAAATTCATCCTGATCCTTGATGTCTATGCACTTTTTGATGCCGATGATTCAGAAAAAAAAAAAAGATACATAGTACAGAGAGAAGATGAATAAAAAGATACACAAAGGGCCTAGCCGAAACGTTGACACAAATAAAAATGGATTCACTTTCTTGTTTTCCAATTAACACCCCAGCCTGGAAAGGAGGTTGTCGGTCCCTTTTAAAGGCAGAAGGGTGCCCCATTCAAGCCCCACAACCCAGCGGCCCGATTGGCACACCTTTAAACCAAATGCTCACTTTGCAATAACCCCGACCTGCGATTCTCCATTCTCAGAGCGGCCGAGATATGGATAGCTGATGAGTTAATGCGTACACCAGGTAAATCTCTGAAGAAAAGTGCATTGAGCCCCACCGACTCCTGTCCTTCGGCTTCTCTTCCATCTCGCTCTCTTCTCTCTCTCTCTCCTTCTCTAATCAATCAGACCATCATCTATCATGAATCCATTTCACCTCAAGGTTTGTCTCACATGCAGGCTACATGATCAAATCGATTCCTTTTTCTTTCTTTCTTTTTTTCCCCATGACAAGCAAGCATCTCTTGTCTACATCTTCCTTTTCTATCCAGATATCTAAATCCTGCATTTTATTTTATCATTTTGCTTGTATCCATTTGATATTAACTTCTCTTTTCATTGATTCATATCACTGCTACAACACCTCCCCCTCTCCATTCACTTTCTCTTGCTCTAATTGCTTCATTCAATAAATTCAATAACTATAGCAATGTGCTAATTAAGTTTGGAGAATTTTCAAATGATATTCATCCAAGTTGATTGATTTTTCCGATATATATATTTTTTCCTACTCAGGGTTAGTCTACTCTCTTTGTAAGACAGTTTGCAAATCGCTAACATTTTGTGGTAACATATTTGTCGTACGACTTGACAAGCCTCAAGGTGCTGGGAATGAATTGTGTAATGCAGGGCATCAAATTCCAGAGTCTAATTTGCCTGCGTTACACATTGCAGACATGAAGATGTTCAAACTGCGACAGGGAAGAGATACTCTAACAGATCTATTCTTTCTCCTATCACTTAATTCCAATTTCCCCCCTCACTGTCCCTCTCTCTACCAACTCTCACCACCCCCCCCCCCCCCCCCCATCACTCCATCACATCTGACCTTCATAGTACAAGCCAAGGGACGTCAGGAAAAAAAAAAGCTTGATAAAGACACTGTATCCGCACTGCTCATTAAATATTCAAACGGTAATTTTTTACCAATTACGCTAGGCCAAATGCATAGTAAACGAATGCACACACATGGGCTTTTTGCCATTTGCGTGCGGGGGGTTACGTTTCCGTGTTCGTCATAACTCTTTTAATGTGGATCGCACAATTAGGAATGATATGATGGCATAGTACACATAATTGCACTGCTCTAGTCTGTTTCAATCGACCATGACAGTCCAAATAGTTTGTCTGAGGCCCCCCTGTAAGCCGAGGGAAATGAATTTTCAGGGGTGAGCAAGAAAAAGTGCGTTATACAGATTATTGAGTCTCATATGCCATACTGGAGACTTGACTCATATTGTCTGATTCTTCTTCTTATTGTTATTCCTTTCTTAAAAATAAAGATCAAACCAGAACCAAAGATAGGCACAGTGGTAAATATATGCGATGACAGAATATCAAACAGTTAGCACATCTATAACACACTAAAGTGCAAAATGAAGATCATGTTCTTTTCACTGTTGATGAAGATAAATTATTTTATGCTCATCTTAGTTGTTTTTGGCACCTTATCTTTTAACTGGTACCTTATCTTTTATCTGGCACATTCTGGAATGTAAATTCTGACAGAAACAGTTGGTGTAAATTCACATTATTATCCTACTTATCATTATACACATTATCATCACCATCATCTGTAGTAGTAGCAGTAGAAGTAGTAGTAGTAGTAGTAGTAGTAGTAGTAGTAGTAGTAGTAGTAGTAGTAGTTGCAGTAGTTGTAGTAGTAGTAGTACTAGTAGTAGTTGTTGTTGTTGTTGTAGTAGTTGTAGTAGTAGTAGTGTAGCCTGTAGGTACACTTGGAAGTGGAAGTTGGAGTTGATTCATAGCTCAGGCATCTGATATGAAATACAGAGTACCACAGTGCATGAATGTGAATCAATCTGCTCGTATTTCATGTTGGTTATACATCAAAACATTTTTTGAAATGATCTTCAGGAAGTAATGCTGATTTGTTTATGTTTTGGCTCATTTAGACAATTATGCATAGCATCCATGGATATTTGGTTGCAGTGAACCGTCACAAGCCTCCAATAAAACACAGTTCCATTGACAAACCTTCTGCTGTGTGGCCTTCAACTTATGATGCATTTTGGCCTTGGCAGCACTAATCGCATTATTACACACCTCCACTGATATAAATCACCCTTTATTTTGTACGAGAAAAGACAAATGATTAGAGGGCACATGGGGGGTGGGAGAGTGACAAAGGGATATAAAGAGATCTGCTACATTGATGTCGGGGCTGTGACCAAAAGTTGAACCCCGCCCTGACCCAACAAAAACACGTCTCTATTAACAGCCAGCCTTCAACTTGTGAATCCCACTCAAACACTCTGTCTAATGGCCCCCATCATTTTACAATCAATTACACACATTACTCTACACCTAATCCATGGCATCTTAAGCCTTACTCAACTGTGATCGCATCATAACCATATACATTGCTTTATCCAAATATCCGGGTTTGTATAATGATTGTTACCACTACTATCCGTGCATAATTCTCATAATTACTAAAGAAACAACCCTTTTATATAGGGGGGGGGGGGGGTAAAGTAGGGAGTTCTGTGGAATACATGGTCTAGAATAGAAGTAGGAACCATCTTTTTCCCTACAAGTGTGAAGTGCTACACATATACGTGCGTCAATGCAGCGCATTGATATTGTTTTGGTTGTTGTTGTAAACTTATCTCCCACATTTTGATATCACAAGCTCGGACTTCAAATAGCAAGAGAAAGATGTTTCAAACACTGGGGTTGATGTAGTCTGTCAGAGCAAAAACTCATCACGCACTAAAAATACACAACATACCGGCTCGGGTCATCCAGAGCATTCATGTAGGCCTACTGCATGATTGCAGCTTGACTTGGTGGTTACCACATCACAGACCACAGCAAGATTTGCTTCTTTTAAAGGTTGCATCCATGCCAATAATAAGGGCATATGGTGTTCGTCAAGTATATCAAGGTAATTTTGATATGATTGGGATGGGAAAATCAACATTTTTCTCTGGGTGAAACTTGTTATGCAATAGGATAGTTCATCCTGACAAGAACATGATCAGAATTGGATGAACACTTTTATTCTTATCAAGGCATGAAATCAAGTTTTTGTCAAAAATTTGACAAATATTACTCTGATGTTGTTAATTCCTATTTCTGGCTCGCATATCACACAAAGGAGAACAAAGAACCGATTGGGGTTAAAGCTTGATTTCCGAATTTTTAAAGGGAGGGGGGCTAATAGTGCTATTTTCAAAGAGATAAATAGCTATTCCTACCTGTCTACACATATCAAGAAAGGAGGCTTTCAAACCAAATATTGTAATAAGACAAAAATCTTACAATTTAATAATGAAATATAAATTTAAAAAAAAAAAGAAAAAAATATTACAAAAACCTCATTCAGTGTCCAAAAACGCCCAAATCTATGTCAGTAATTTGAGAATATCCCTATTGTCTTCAGTGGGTTATTGCATCCTTGCAAACTTTTGACTACCGGTTTTGCATGAAATACTAATTGAAAGAGGAAATTACTAGATAAATTGTATATACACATACACCTTCTTCAAGACATAGGCCTATATACACAAATTCACAATGTTTGTTTGAAGTACATATATACATGCAAATATACATATATTTCTGTGTGTATAGAGAGCTTAGTGACATTTTAATGTGATAAGCGCTTTATAAATATCGTGAATTATTATCATTATTCTTATATATGTCTGTGTGTTAGGGTGTGTGTGTGTGTGTGTGAGGATGTGTGTCGGTGTGCTGACTGAAGTGTGACTTTAAAGGGGTGGTATAGTATTGGTGGAGAGGAGAATTGGGCTTTTAACTTTTTGTGAGATACCAAGAAACCACTTATGAAATATTACAGACCATGTCATTCTAGGAATTAAAAGTTTATTTGATAAAAATCGGTTTTGGAATGGCTGAGACATGTATCTAAAAACAAAGTAAAACAAAGCAATCGTTGTAAAAGCCACAAAGGTGGGTCCCACCTTTTATTATGGTTACAGTGTTTTGGATATCTCAGCCATTTCAAACCAATTTTCATGAAATAAACATTGAATTCCTCTTGGTATTCCATGTTCTTTCATATTTCACAAAAGGTTTCTCATTATCTCACAAAAAAAAAAAAAAAATTTTAGAAACCTGAAGTTAGGTTTCAACCAAAAACATACGATCCCTTTAAAGGGGGTGGACTGTGGTGCAAACCTTCCCCCTGTGTCTGGCAGCAGTATTCCATGCATACCAACAGGTTCCAGGAAGACCAGGCATTCCCCAAGCTGGCGAGTGATGGGGGATTTGACTGAGGGAAGCAAAACAAAACATGCTCCTGGGATTCTGCTTTCTTCTTCTTTTTCTTCCATTTTCTTCATCTCCCTCCTCCTCCTCCTCCTGCTCCTCCTCCTCTTCCCATTCTCCGTCGACTTAATACAGTAGTCTGCCCTTCGCCCTCGCCTCTCATTCTCAACACGCAACCAGCAAAACTCGCGGAGAAAGAACATGTGTTATGAAATGATCTTGACTCTATCCATCGGAGGGCTATGAATAACTAGAGCTTCATGCATCCAAGGAGCAGATGGAGCTCGTCTCCCACATTTTCATTTCTCCTGAGGTCTTTTGAACTGAGAAGCAATAACTTTTTGAACTTCCAAGTTTCCAATACAAACTGTTTTGCTATTTTCATTTAAAGCAATTTCTCTTAAGGTACATTCTAATTTGAAACAACAGCAATATCTATACTACACTTGGGAATTCAATCTAACATGAGTCTCAACTCCCCCACAAATTCTGAATCGCAAGTTCAATATATCCATGGTATTTTATCTTTGCAAATGTGAATAGCCTAAAAGATCTAGCAGTTTTCAAAAGCCTTTCTGCATGTTACTAGTCAATCAGGCAAATGATTGACTAAACATAGCCCTGATTGGGTGCGTTTCTTTTCCAGTCAACTCTTCAACGAATCATATTTTTTAGGAATTTATCTGAACGTCACATCATCTTTGAATACACGTCTTGTACGTTCTTGGGTTGAGTAAGTGCTGTGAAGTCATCTCTTTGTAACAGAAACAGAAACAAACACACACACACACACAACACAACACAATACAATACAATGCAATACACATACTCATAATACATGCACACATACACACACACAAGCACACTATTTAAAATCTACTGAATGTACGAGCTATCATAACAGTGGTGACGCTTTTCTCGCGTGCACTTTTTAAGAAAGGGGCAGACAAAGCCCTTGCTCCTGAGACATCGCAGACTGGCGACTCCGCCAGCAATATGCCGAAAATTGTCCCCAAATTTGATGGGAATGAAGCAGAATGGCAACTCGTGTAGAGCTGCTTCAGGAAACGGACAGATCACACTGCTGCTGCTACCAATAACACACATCAGGACTAGTGTCACAAGGGGGAGGGTGAGGGGAAGGAGGGGAGGGGCGTGTCCATGGGGGGAAAAAGATTACAGTAATAGGAGCAGAATGAGAATGGAGTGCCGTGTACATCTGGAGGAATGCCTCCCCCCCCCCCCTCCCTACGGTTAGGGTGGGGGGGGGGGGTTGTGAAATGCAATAGGTTTTGATATTGTTTGGTGAAAAATAAGGATGACACCAAGAGCAGAGACAAACATGAATACTATGACTTTGCCTCAGACCTAGACAGATCAAGAGGTGGATCACTCTTTCCAGTGGATCACTTTTATCCATCACTATATTTACTTTTTAATGTCATTCTTGCAAAGTATGCATTGTTTCTCTTATACTATGCATTCATACAAACATATACTTTGATAACATGTAGGGCCTACTTCTTTACTTTTTTTTTTCTTGTATAAATTGTAGTAGGAATTGTCTTTTGTTAGATAAAAATAAAGAAATCAAATTAGCATGGAAAAAGATTTTCAATTACTTCTACGTTTGTTGTCAAGGAACACCGTAATGTACTAACTTGTTTTTTTTTAAGGCAACATAACATATTTCTAATATTAATTAATATTACTTTCCTTAAATTTCATAGTAAAGAATGGACTTTCCTCTCCTCAATCTTATTTAACTGAAGTTCAGTAGAAGATATTGTTGCTTATGATTTTAAATTTAAAAAAAAAGATCGAGAAAAATATGTGGCCACCTTCCCATATATGTTCATTGTGGCTATCAGGACATGTAATTACTCCTAGTTTGACCAAAACTGACTGAGAAACTAGAAAATCTTATCCTTTTCCTGCATGTTAGAGCAAAGGGCATCAATAGTCAATTTTAAGTGCATGCATTTCATGTAGTTACGACTTGAAGAAACGCATTTCAACAATATCTTCAGGTTTAACTTTCCAGCATTAACTTGGCATGTGTAGGACCAAGGGGTTCGCATTTGCCTCTAGGTGTAAATATTTGACTGTTGCCTTTGTTGAGAGGTGGGTTTTCTCCTTTGACAAGATTCTTTGTCTCACAATGTGAATCACACTCCAAGTGATTTTCCATGAAATTATGGGAGTATTTGCTAACCAGTAAATCATCAAAAATGCTGTCAAAAACAATTTATTCAGCAAACACTCCCAACACTGATGAACATTGAACGCAATCCTTACTTTCAAAGTCGAACAAAAGTAAATGTGTATCCCTTTTCGGCAAGAGGTATAAATCTTCAATTTTCTTCTCGCATTGGCATGGATGATATGACAAATAGCAGAGGAGTTAGCCGGATCTATGTCAAATGTATATACAGCATAAGGTTTGGATTGCTTTGTGTGCTCAAAAGAAAAAAGAAAGAAAGAGACAAAACAGAAGAAAAGTGCAGTAGCTGCAAAGGTTGTAATGCCAAGATTGCAGAGATGCTACAAATGCTTGCAGGGTGAATTGTACATCATAAATCTCCCGAAGTGATTCTACTACCTGAACCAAATTCGGCAAATGACTTGTTGTTCCAAAGCGTATTGATGTCGTTTACCTGGGAGCACTTTGTGCAGTGCGCGCTTTTTTCGCAGATGCATCAAATCACATCAGCGCAACTTAGGCGCAGAAACAAAACGCTGACATGGGCACCTGAATTAGCACAACGTGAATCGACCTACTTAGACATAACCTGGCTGAGGAGTCCTGAGTGAATACTGGCTCTGTCAATTCCCTTCTGCTTTATTCCACTTGAACATCAGTTTGTCAGAACAAAAGATGGAAGAGGAGGGAGGGGGGAACGAATGGGCCTGCAATTTACCAACCACAGATCAAACTGTATTTTTCTAAAAGGGGTTTTATAGCAAAAAACCATGTTGGTAATGGGCGTACCATTTTTTGGGATCGTCGTTCCCTCTTGCTCGCTTTGTTTGGAAATTCGGCGCTTAGTTTTTTTCTTTTGTTTCCCAGTACGATGCAAGAAGACCTGCGCCACTTGCAGACATAGAGGCGGGGAAGAAAATTTAGGACAGTGGGCATTAGGACAGAATCTTGCTTTGCATCTTTGGATGGGCCATGGTTCATTTGACGAGCTGAGCCATCAGGCAAACAAAGCATGCACAGGTGTACAGCGGAATGCAGTAATCAAACAAGAAAGCAGCAAATGCTTCTCATAAAAATAAAAGAGCAAAAAAGAATGCTGCAAAGCACAACGAGGCCTTGGTATACTGATGAACTTTTGTTCCATAGTTCCTCTTTTGTGTTACCTGCATGTAAATGAGTATGGTATGTCTTTGCAAAAGTTATCTAATAAAGAATGAGCCATACTATCTATGTGGGCTTACCCTCAGACATTGATCCACGAAATTCTGGGGTATTTTTGCTGCAGAACTTATCATCACTGCACATCTTTCATTGGAAAAAGATGAGACGTATGTGGCTAAATTCATTGAATATGAGCAAATTCAGAAAGATATTTCTTGAACCTCTTATAGAAAGCAGGGAAAATTATTAACCTTTACAGGTTGATCAGTAACAAGTCACAGTAATGTGTACTGTTAATTGAAAATACTGACTGTCTTGTGGGATTCTCCAAATTTTCTCTATGTCGTCCTGCAGTGATGTCAACTGTTGAAGTCTCATCATCACGTGATGGCAGCACAAAAACTTATAGAAATTCATAACTTTTGAATAGATTGTCCATTTTTTCTTAAACTTTCACTGATGTGTACTACTAATTTTCTTGCATTTAATCAACCAAAAACTTTCCCTTAAGACGTTGCTGAGCTAAGAAAGAAACTTTAACTGTAATTTTGTAAAAATATATTGCCAATTTAGGAATAAATCATGTTTTCACCTGCCAAGATGCTCTTGAAAGTCTGCATTTCAACTGAAAAATTTATTCACAACAAAGGGCTCATGAGAGTCTTTTTTTTTATTTCATTATTTTTTGTACCCTGCATTTAATGAAATATAAACAATGAACATTTCAGATGAATGCAGCTGAAAATATCAATGCTCAAAAATAACTCTGTTACTCTGGAAATGAAACAAGGTTTTGGCAAATTCTTTTCAAATTGGCCGTGATCCTGGCCTTGCAAACTACCTGTAAAATTTTAAAATATAAGATATACATTTCTTGAAATCCAAACCAGCAGCTAAAAACAGTGCCATAAAGGCATATGCGCATCGCAAAGGCAGAGTTAGAGTTTGGAAGGTCGAAAATAAAAATAGCGAGGGCTGGAAGTGAATTGACAACGAAAGAAAGGTGTAGAGAAAGAAACATGTCTCAGTGATATGATGTAGCAAGCATTGAAGAGCACCAGATAATATCGAGCATAACACAGACAGACTGAGAGATTAGAAGAGGCATCCATGGAGATTTTGAAATGATGAAGAGAGAGAGAGAAAGGGAAAGCTTGCATAAAAGCCATCAGAAAGAAAAAGATGTGAGGCAAAAAGCTGAGAAGCAGATATCCACATTTTACTGCAAAAATATTCATGCAAACATGCATACAAAACATATAAATACATATGTATGTATATATATATATATATATATACACACATACAAATAATATACATCTATATTTATACATATATACATATATATACACACACACAAACATATACTATGCAAAGAAAAGAAACTGAGAAGTGATTATAGAAATACGGACATATAAAAAAAAAGAGGAGAGAGAGAGAGAGAGATAGAGGAATCAGAAGTGTGCATGGCTTAGGGTTGGAAAGGAAGAAGTGTGAGAAAGCATGTGTCGGGGAAGAATGGAAAGCTTTGAGCAAAGGGAACGAGAAGAGGCAGGAGGTCTGATTCCGGTAGGCTGGAGGCGAGAGGATGAGATCGCATCCTGAGAGGGAAGGCAAAGAACGAGACGGGGAGGAAACGGTGAGAACAGCACGATGCTCAATCGTCTGAGGCACAATTACACAGCATGCGGTCTGTGCGCGAAAAAGAGGACCAAAGCCGTTGACTCATACACAGCGCACAATGATGGAACCAGCAAATGATTTCTTCCGTTCCCTCAATACATCCATATACAAAGACTCGCCTCCTCCTCCTCCTCCTATTCCTCCTCCTCCCCCTCCTTCTACCGAAGAAAGGTGGTGTCTAGGTCTCCCAGGCATCACTTCAATCAGTTTTTGCATTTTTCAGAGATGAGCGGATGCAGCGGAGGAGCTTCTATCCGTCACAGTCTAAGCTGGCACACACCTTGATCTTCCTCGCCACATCCAAACAAATTCCACCGGGCTACTGGCAAAACATACCACCGCATCCTCTCCCCACTGGATACATCACATCCTTGGCATTAAAAAAAAAATTGCAAAAATAGCCATTCAGGATTGCATCACTTAAATGCATAATTAGTCTTGTGGAGCTGAGAATTATGACTTTAAGATGGAAACAGAAATTATCTTACAGCTCTAATAGCTCTGACGATTTATGACTTACATTTGACATTACTGATATGATGTAGACCTTGAGAGGTTCTTGGACAGCTGTATGAGCAATACTTTTTTTTCTCATAATGGTGAAGGCATACTATACCTTATGAATATGTAAAAGACGTACTTCTTCATTCGACTACTTTTTACGATGCAGACCTACAGTATGAGATACCAATCATGAATTATCGTCTGCCTATGAAACGTTTGGTTTCCATTTATATTTTGCAGATCAAAAGCAGCGTAAAACAAAGAAAAATAACATCATACACATATTCATACATCTTGTTTCTACATATCAGGGCTTTCTAGATGACCTATTGACATCTAACATACAATCTGCTTACTCTAAAGCCAGAAAATTTCGCAAATTTTGCGAGAGCCAAGATTCGCAAAATCAAAATGCGTAAAAAAGTTCTTGTCTACACTATAATGCACTGGATGACAGCAGCAATTTGCAACAATTTCATGCTGCACGAAAAAGGTCCTCAGCTGCAATTCGCACAAATTTCAGACCACAAAAATATCTTGCTTTACAGCAAACGGTAGTTACTAAATACAATGACATACTACAAAATCTACACACTGAATATTTTCCATGTTCAATTGAAGTAATACCAATCAAGGGATTCGCACCACCAAAAGTAGCCAAACATCGGCTGCGCATTGTACACTGGAAAGTTTGACTGAAATTGGGTTGAGGGAAAAAACAATCCGAAATCATCTGACCACCACTGGAACGCTGATATTTAATATACATTTGACAGCATTCTCCCAGTAGTAACATTTATTTCGATCAGGTTGATATTTCAGTAGAAACACCAGATATAATAAACACTGATGGTATTTAACAAATAAAACATCACTCACGGCATTACACCAGTCCTCCGTACACTCTAAACCAATCCATCACCATTTCACAAATCCGACTGATTTTGATAAAATTGCACTGGTAATCCAGCATTCAAGTGGGTAACATCTTTCAATATAGAAATTCTCTCCCCCTCCATATATCTATCTATCTATCTACCTGTCTATCTCTATCTCTACCTCTCTCTTTCTTACTTCTTATCTATTCATCTATCCATCCATCTCTCCTGCTATCCTATCTATATCTCTTTGCCTATCTTTCCCTCTATCAAGGAAAACACTGAGATACAAATCGGGTGGAATGCTTTTTGTTTTCTTGTTTGTTTTGCTAGCCTGTGATCCTATGTTTGGCAACCACTTCCACTTGAGCTTACAGGAAAGATAATGGGCTCTCATTCTAGCGAAATCGGATGATTTTTATTTCAACTGCTAGAGCATGGGCTCGAAGAGTCATCTACGTAAGGGCATTCTTCTTCTACGTTTCCGGACTGGCCGAACGACCTGCAAATTGGAAACAAGGAATGGTACATCTCACCACGGAGCATTGCAGAGAACAGATGAATAATTTACTGCTCAAGTGGAAACTCCACACTATATCGCGTCTTTGTAACCTCCCCAAGAGGCGCATAAGACACACATCTGAAAATATATATCATCACGCAAATATGAACACATTCCTCAAGTAGCAAACCCAAATGGGAGAGTACTAACAGGGGAGGGGAAAAAAAAGAAGAGTCAAGCACTTCCTCTCATTAGGATAAGAAATGACAAAATATTTGTGACTTTAATTATCTTGCATGTAAAGTGGTTGTATTTTTCCCATTCTTCCTGTATCAGGACCAACGCTTTACCAATCTTTGTGATCACTTTCCAACAGCTATGGTAAATAATCACGAGGATGAGAAAGAAACAGAGAGAGAGAGAGAGAGAGAGATTTTCTGATATATCATGTTATTGGCAATTGTCAACAAATACGGATAAGAAACAGACCCGGATTTAAATTTTAAGTCATCTTTGTACACAGAGACTACATGATTTGATGTTTTGTTATTGTGCCTACAGAAATACACAAACACAAACACACATGCACACACACACACACACACACATACATACAGGTATTTTTCAAACATAAAGAAATATACATGAGTATACATGTGTAAATATTTCATAACACACATGATCACTTTCACTATGCATTCAATCAACATACCCACCTCCCTGGTTTATCAGATCACAGCATAGATGTTATTCTCTAGCCAAATACAAAAATATCAAAATATGCACATTGATACTCATAATTTCTTGGTGCACTTGCACTGACTTGACAGAGAAATGGGCAGATGGATGAAAGAGAGGGAGAGAAAGGAAGAGAGAGGGGGAGACTCGCAAACAGTAGCAAAGAGGTTGTGGGCATCGTTTTTCCGTCAGCCCACACGCCAAGGCTACGGGGACTTCTGGGGCAGGCTTTTCAGTTTCTGGTAGCAGGGGGATGAAAGGTCGTGGGGACACGTCGGGCGCTGAGCATGGGCAAGAGATAAAAGCGAGGTGACACCGTACAGCCGGAATCCAGCTGAGATGATTAGGCTGATTAACAGGCAGACCGCTACGACAAGATGGAGACTTCGCGCCTCTCAGCTGCCAATCTCAAAAAAAAAAAAAAAAAAAAGAGTGACTGGATTTGTCCTTTCTTTGAATTGTCTTTTTCTCCGCCGAATTCATAACAAGATTTTTCAGTACTTTGAGTAGCATTGTATGATTCTTATTGGTTTAATTTTGTCCCAAGATTGCAGTTTAATAATGACTGTGATGAAGTAGTTATTGCAGAGGAACATTGTCATCTCAGTGAAGAAAAAAAAAGAATTTCCTATAATGCGCTGCCTCATAACTTGATGCCCAGTAGACTGACAAACAGGAGCGATATACCTTTTGAACGGAAAGAAAAAGCAAAAGTGTTAGTGGACTCTCTTGCTTCTTCTCTAGTCTTGGTACATTTTGCATTAGGCTGATGATTTTTCATCATCAACACATACACAGGAATTGGTCATAAACATGATACAAATATTATATAGCACTGAGCAGTATGTTACGATTGGCTTTGCATTAAATACATATACTGCATCAATATTCTATCGGCAGATAAAACTGTGATTTTGACATTTCAATAATCTCAACATTCCCATAAAATTTCACTGATCCACTTAATCACACTGCAGGAATAGTTTTGTCTCTGATCAAGAAATATGAAGGCAAACAAATAGGCCTACAGTTTCAGTCCATTTGTGCATCTAGGCTATCATGAAGAATTGATTTATCACAACAAATGCAGTCAAATTCGTCTTCTTTTTTTAGACATTTCAGAGAAAATTCACCTGCAATTTTACTCAAACACTAGATCCAAGAGCTATTTCTTTCTCAATTCACACATAATTAGTGGGCAAGCACAGTGATTTTGTGTGTAAATTAAATGTTGTTTCAGGCCACTCAACTGCTATATGTCTGTCTGTCTGTTTCATTCTACCTCCTTCCTCAACCCATCCCCCCCCCCCCCCTCACCCTTTAGAGGTCAAGCTTACAAGCACGCAGACTGGGACAAATATTTGTATACTCTCCAAACTCAGCTCAGTGATGTCAATCAAGGGCTGGGGGTCAAGTTCAGATGCCAGAGTAACCCCTGGCTTAATCATGATTTCTATCCCTATCTTTTGGAGAAGGGAAGGGGGGAGGGTGGGGGGGGGGGGGGAGTCAAGTGTTCAGTGGTGTTGGTAGAGGGGGGTTGGGTACTCTGGTTATCAAGGCTTACAATATGGGAAGGTTGACAGAAATTCAAACGAAAACAAACTCATACAGTCACTGGACCTTGTCACTAACAGATTTATTTTGCATGGTATTATGCTATTCCCTCGAATGAATTACGGAATATTCCAGCTACAACTGTGCTGTCCACAGACTTTAGTCAAAAGGTAATGGCAAACAAAAGGAAAAAAAATTGTGAGTCTCAACAATGACAGGTTCCATTCATAAAAATAGATACAAAATTAATGTAGTATTTACAACACGGAGACATTGTTCTCATTCATGACTATTAGATCAATCAATTGCCAAAAAAAAAAAGAAGAAAAAATCAGCTTTGAAAAATATTCATATTTGATATGAAGTGAGGATTTCAAATCAAATGAATCCTGGTACAATGACTAAAACAAAATTCATATAGAGATACATCTTTACTGACAGAAGTTGTTTCATGCTTATTTCTCTGTAACAGCCATATTTGATGGTTACTCATGCACCACAATTCGATTTCAAAAAATATATAATATTCTTAGAATGTCGGTGACTCTGAAGTTCTGTAACTTTTACACTCTTGGTTTAATTTTAGAATGACCGCTACTATACTGTTCGTCTGATTCTCCTCTTCTATTAGGAGGTAACATGAGCAAGCTGCAGGGTTGCACTTTTACTTATCAATGAATAACTCTGTGGCTTATAGGCTTAAATACACTGATTTTGCCCTGATTTATGACAATGTGTGTGTGTGTGTGTGTGTATATATATATATATATATATATATATATATATATAGGCTCCTATATATGTAAAATGAAGTTACACCCAATAGAAAATGCAATTGTAATAATTGGCTTTATGACTGATTTGTTGTATCATTTGAATCAAATCAAATAAAGATTTCATGTGTATACAATACATAAGTCTGCATCACTTTCTTTGTTTTCCCAGTGTACGGTTAAGAGGCACTTGTGTCCCTATTCAGTGAAGCAGGTCACAAGTTCTCCCTGCACGACAGTCCCCTTGAGAGGTGGAGTTTAAGTGGTCTTGGGAAGAATAGATATCTTTTGCAAAACCTGTTGAGCCTGTGACGCAAGCCACCTCGCCTCTTTGAAAGTCATCGCATGTGCGGCTGCATTCTATTTCTAGCCAGCACTGGCAAAAAAAAACAAAAACAAAAAAAATGAAGATAAAAAAAATGAGGGGAGAAAAATGGTGCATTAGCGCGATGATGGTAAAATATCTGAACTAATAAGCTAGATGATGATATGATACATCCTGGGGGACTCCTCGCGGTACTTCCATGCATTCAGATTCAGACCTCGAAGTGTGTTTCTTGTTGTTTATGGGGGAGGGTTCGGTTTTGCTGTTCTTTTTTTTTTTTTTTTGTGTATATGTACATTCGAGTGTATGCGTGGGTGTATGTGACACTGAGTGTGATATGTGTGCATGTGTGTGCGTGTCACACATAATAATGTCCAACACACTTTTTTCCCCCCAGTGATTTATTCGAATATTGGATATGCCTAGCAGATATTTTAGTTGCTACGTAACTTATCACATATTCAAGTAAAAGCATGTGTCATTGTTTATAGTCATACTATAAAACGAGGAATGTTCATGTGCATTTTAATTTCGCAAATTTTGCGAACGCCAAGATTCGCGAAATTACAATGCACGCGATATTTCTTGTCTACACTATATGCATCGAACGCCAGTGGCAATTCCTGAAAATTTCATGCCAAGAAAAAGGCTGTCTGCTCCAATTCGCGAACATTTCGTGCTGCGAATATATCATGTTTTACAGTACATTCAAGTAAGGCCTACATATGCTCCATATCTACATGTAGGCCTATATGACATTGATACAGGTTACAAGCAAAAATTTAATAAAATGTCCTCCATGAAGTAAAGTTTTTCCATCTAACCTGCTAAATAACTATGAATTACTATGTCCCTCAAACATATGAAAGGCAAGGTAATCACAGATATAATCCCTATAACACTCTTCGAGCTCGAGCATAAGTGTGAAACCAGCCTGATATGTACATCCAGGGGAAAATTCTGCTTCTCCTATCAAATCCATAACCTCTTGTGAAGTTGTCGTTCTTTTCTTTCAGCTCATGACCTCACATCAAAAAAGATAAATGAATAAAACAATCCACTGGCATGAATTCAAGCAAAATTCAACGGCTAATAAAGTATATTACCTATTAGTCTAAATCTGCACACCATGCATCGTCAAACACATAGGGTACATCAATCATCAGCTGCATTTATCAACTCGCTTCTGGCGCAGAATTAAGGTTTCCAAACAACTTTCAGAGAGTTATGGGCAGTTGATAAATGCAAAGCCGTTTTGAATATGGGGTTAGAAACACGTTTTTGAAACACCAAAAAGAAGTGCCATCGCGAACACGCCTGAGCCAGAAATGCACTTCTGTAGAGCTGATAAATGCAAAGTTGTTTTGAAACACCGCTTAGACCTGTTCACACCAACCACTGCCAACTAGGGCCTACTGTTCCTCAGTCAAACTGAGCCATGGAGTTGCACAGTGACAAGGCCTCCCAATCAACTCACTACGGAGTTGATAAACACAACTTCAGACATGCGATCTAAAAAGGCGTTTGAAAATGCACTTTGTTTTTTCCTCTGCCATGCTTGAGAACTTAGCTGATTCTAGACCCATCCCAAGCTGGAAATTAGAGAAATTAATAGGCCTACTTTGTATCTACCTGAGATAACTTCTTACAGTGACTCTTTTTGAAACTTTCCAGTTTCTTTCATGTGCAGATCACAACACGGTTCGTATGCAGGTTTAGCATGGTCCAAATGCATCAGATTTAATGTGATGCAAGTAGACATATATTCATCTTTGCTTGTTCAGGTTCTCTGCGGAAATTCCTAACTCATGATAACACGAGCATATTTTGGGCTATCTCATGCAAGGCCCTTTTTCTGGGTTGGGATTCTTCGTAACAAACTTTGTCCATTTCCCCCATTAGTGGCCATTACAATTCATGGATTTACAGTAATGCCAGATTCTTGAAAAGCAGTGAATTATGACTCTAGTCTAGTAAAGAGGGGTGATATATCCATACTGCTTTTCCATCCGTTCTACCAGAATGGCTGCAATGAACAAAGCATGCCCCATAGCACTGGTAGAATTCTGTGCATAACAGGAAGATGAACTGCCTGGTCAAATCTTTTTGTGGGACAAATCTTGTTTCATGGTCTGAATTTGTTGGAAATCAATGATTTCCAGAAAATAAAACCTCATATCAAGAGGTTTGTGAAGATAAATAAAATTTGGATGGACAGAGGGAACAGTCGCATAGCTTAGCAATGAAAAATACCCCATTTTTTCGTTTTAAAGAAAAGGTGTGAAATACAGTTTAACTCTACATGCTTCTTCTTTTCTGTTATGGTGGTTTTGTGCCAGAAAGACAAAATTATGTATGTTCCTTCAACAAAGAGAGAAAATATGCAGATTGGAGCATGAGCGCTCACTTCCCAAAGCGCCCTGGAGACTTGGTTCTGCATCATGTGATACCTTCCTACGCTCCTGCCCGCCCTCCCAGCTCAGCAGTGCTCCTGCCATCAACCTAATGGACATTAATGGACTAGCTATATTATATCCTGATGAAAAATGGCACAGTGCATAGTATGTTTGGTTCTGTGCTGGAATCCCAGTAGTCTCTTGCCATCAGTCCTCACGACGACGCGACTTGGCTTCGCATCATCCGCTGCACCTCACACTCTCTCACAAAGCGAGGCGAGAAAAGACAAAGACGGGCGATTTAAAAAAGGAAAGACAAAAGAATTCTAGTCAAAATGCCTTTTGAACAGTAATCTACTTTCTACAAAGCTCTGAAATCGACCGTGCAAAATTAAGTCAATCGTTGTGAGGGATTTGAGGGGGAGTGAGGCTCCACAGCTTCTTGCCGACACAAGCCTCTATCCTGCCTGTCTGCTGCGAACAACAGAAAAATCACTGAAAAGAACATTCCCGTTTACACGATTGATGCGTGTACATGATAAATCAGCATAAACACGTGGAAAGACACCTCCCTGAACTGAGATTCAGCTGGCTGTCGGGTTAATCAATGTTGTTGGGTCTGGAAGAGGGGCTGAAAGCGAGACTATAGGACACACTTGAGGCTAAGATGGGATGGCGTATTCTTATCCCCTAGCAATTCCTTCCTGTTTGTTTTGAATGTCCTTATTTAACGCACAATAAAGCACCGAGAATATGTGTAGTAACATGGCTGTCTCTGCTGCTTGATGGCATCGCCCACTGGAAACACTCCCCTCATTGTCTGCTTATGTGGCTCCTATTGAAAGAATCTCATTTGCATATCAAAAAATGTGAATATTCAATTATTTGGCACCATCGAGTCTCATTAACATTTCCATTATCCCCCTGGTACCGTCTTACTAATCAATTCCTGACCAGAACAGAAGCAGAAGTCACGATATTCTAGATACAAAATCTTGTTGTACTGAAAATCATAAAGTTCTGTGAAGTATTTAGCAAGGACTCTCAAAAGAATGCATGGAAATCGATTTTGGTGAAATTTTAAGATTTCCTCTGAATGAGTGATCAGAGATCTCTGATGAAATGGCAGCCTCTGATCAAAGTGGGGAAGTCATTGTCTACCTTTTATTAGGATCACTTTGTTTTACTCTGTCTTTGTACATCTCGGCCATTCCAAAACCTATTTTCATCTCACAAACTGTGAATTCCTCGAAGAATTGTATGCTCTGTATTATTTCATATGTGGTTTCATGGTATCTCGCAAAAAAAAAGTGAAAAGCCAAATCCTCATCTCCTCTAATGCAACACTAGGCCTATACCTTTAACTGATGACATATTTCCTTTCTCAAAATACAAAAAAAAAAGACAGAGAGAGATCAGATATCATCTCAAGTTGAAGAACACGCATTCTCTGCTGGTGCATTTCATAATTGATGTAACATGTATGTCAAGGTCGTTGAGGAAGCAAGCTTGATACTTACGGGAATTAGCAATTCTGACACAGATTAACATTACAAGTCATACTGTAAAGGGCTTTTTACACTTGTGTTTCTTAACCCCGGACTTTCTCTGACCCAGGACTATCGTTAGTCCCGTACCAATTTTTTCAGCTTTTTACACTCGCCAATTAGTCCCGTACTATCTCTTGTCCGGGGCTAAGGAGAAAACTGACCTTTTTACACTCGTATTTCTTAGCCCCGGACTTTCCAAACCACATGAATATTCATAATTACGCTGTGTACTGTACACGTACACGCACGCACCGGCAGCACTCGATTACCTCGTTTCTGATTGGTCAGTGAGGGTCGGACTTCGTCTCCGTCGCTTAGCCCAGGATTATTTTTTCGTTCTGTTTACACTCACTTGCTTGGCACCGCAATTGCGGTGCTAACCCCTGCTATTTTGCAGGGCCAGATAGTACCGTACTATCGGTGGGGCTAGCCCACTTTGGCAAAAACGAGTGTAAACAGAAAGTGGGCTAAGGATAGTCCCGTACCAACGGTGGGGCTAAGGCCCCCCCTTAGCCCCACCGTTGGTCCGGGGCTAAGCAAAATTTTACAAGTGTAAAAAGCCCTTAAGCGATTGGCCTTTGGGGAGCATATGTTTTTACAGGGCTAGACATTGCAGTTGTTACATACCCCTTCTGAACTCAATAAGAAACATTTCATCAGTCACACTTTCATTGAGAGTCTTACTGGAGTCATGGGCACAAAACTATGATTCTTCTAAACTGGATTACATGTTATCATTCATACTTAGAAACTGAATTTCTCATTCAAAATCTGCAAAGTTTTTACCATTCTCCTTCTTGCACTTACAATTTGGTATTGTGTAGGGAGACAAGGCTTAATCATTATTTAAAAAAAAAAAGCTGCCACTTCATCTGCGTTCCGTATGAATAACACAAACAGGAAGGTATGTTGCCAATTTGCAGGGTTACAGTAGCACTCTTTGTCATGAATTTCTTTCCCTCTACTCTTGGACGAAGTTCATCACGCTGTACATGACATCATGTTACCACGGCAACATTACCAACAAGCACCATCACCTCAGCTTTGCAAGATTCCCCATCAACTCCAATTCACTTTACTGAGAGAGAAAGAAAGAAGGAGGAGGGGGGGGGGGGGATGCTAGCCTTCTCGGGGTTCAAGGAGAAAGTTCTTGGTACCATCTTGATGACTCCCTCTCCAGCCAAAATGTAGAAAATGCAGAAAATTAAAAGAAAACTACTCTCACTGTTTCATGTTATCTTTTTCATAGTCCCCATCCCTGTCCCCATTCTTTTCTCAGTGTTCCAAGCTATGTATGTTGTTTTTGTTTCATCGTGTAGGCCTTTTATGCATACAATGTGTTTGGAGTGGAGTACACTACAAGGTAAAGACCTGATAGTAATACACTTTTTTCCCCAGAAGTGAAGTGGTCTTCTCAGGGACTTGATGTGTATGTCACGCAAACATGCTGGCCTGGCGTCCACTCAAAATTAATGACAAAAATGACCAGTTGATGCCACAACAAAGAGCTCGACATCAAATTTCTCTGATGACGTGAAATGACTTGTTTTTGTCTTCTGTGCTTCATCTACTTTCACACAAGTCATGTGACTTCTTTTCTACTATTCAAATAGATTGAACTTACCTGTAGCAGCCAAGAAAAGATATCCAGAAGATGATGTGGAAAAAGAAATCCAAGAGAGTCCGAGGTTGCGTGAGGAGAAAGGAAAGATACAAACGAATTGATAAGGATTAGTCAAGATCACTTTTTTATTTTGATTTTAAACAAAGAATAATAGTTTCAGGTATTTCTTATAGGCCTATTATTCTTACTTATTCAATTAAGGTAAGTTTGAGTTGAACCCAAATGTGTTTGGTATGTACATCACTTCTCCTCATAATCTTGATCTTTTTTACCATTCCAAAGGACTCGACTACACAGATTATTCAAAAGTTTGTTTGTTTTTTGCTTTTTTTTTGGGGGGGGGGGTGTACACAGGGAAAGCAATCATATTTATCTTCTGTTTGTTGACAGTTTCTTTAAGAGAAAAGTTTGCTTCATTTGCCCAATTAGATAGTTAAAATGTGTTAGTTCATGGCAGTGGTATTTACAAACACACATCTCCTTCTTTACTGAACATTGAAAACATCAGAATTTTATGGAGGGCATATCACAGTATAGTACGGCAATAAAAGTGTGTTAAATGGTTAGAGAGTACTAAATAGATGATACAGTAAAGTTGTAACTGTTCAAGTTCCATTCAATGAAGCCCGAAGCAAGCACCCTCTATTTTTTACATGAACGCCACAAAAAATCCATGGCAGATTCATTTTACTCTAGGTGGAGAGCTGACTTTGAGGTCAAAGGTCAAACCTCAGTATGACCCCCAGGGGTGCAGTGGAGCCCTCATGCTCCAGACAGCTATTTGCATATTTTGGGGACACTTGTGGTCCGCTGGCTTGTAAAAACAAACCATCTGTTGGCTGGAAAATGGCTGGTGGTGGGGGAGCATAATGTGTCTCCTGTTTCCACCATTAAAATGAAATATTAGGGGGAGACCAGTACAGCTTGTTTGTCAGGAGAGACGAAAGAGGGAGAATGAGCGTCAGACAGACAGACAGCGGACTGAAGAAACCTTTTCACTACTACAAACACATGCTGTCCATTGTGGGCTAGACACCAGAAAGAATCACTGATACTATGTGGCAGTTAACTGCCAAAGAAAAGCTGGACAGAGCAAAGGCATACATTGTAATTACTGTCTCACAAATACACAAATGCTGCAATGGTTGCTAAGAATGTCAAACCATGGAGCTACTGTGTTGTAGTTCCATGGTCAAACTATAAAGCTCAGTTGATAAAGATTCCATAAAATGATTATTTATCATCCACTTCTCGAGTGTCTCTTTCCACTATGTAAGTAGGGTACATACATTTGATATGGGTATGCATTAATTCAAATCATTTGCTGGTTTCTTATTATAAAATAGCACCTAAGAGCACATCCCAGATAAACTATTAATTATATAAAACTGTACTTACTCTTGACAGAAACGAATGAATTATCATTTTCATAAGTTTAAGAGATATGTATGTCATAGGGCCCTTGACATAAACATTAATGAAAAATGCAACAACTTCTAAGTGTTACGAAGAAGTCACTTTCTTGGCACTAGGCAAGCATGGTAGGACTATGCAAGTAGGCCTACATTGTAGTGCACCACTGGGCACGCTGTATCATAACGTTCAATCATGTGCAAATGCTGCCAGTGTTGTCACATGCCGGGATGCAATGTGCAGGACACAAATGCACAAAATAAACAAACACACATACAGACACACATCGCAAATAAAACTCACATTTGTACGCAAACACTCACACACACATACACACACAAACACGCAGGTATATGTATACACACAACAATGCATAATCTGCACTCTACACAATGATTCTGCTTCCTGTGTGATAAATGATGGAAAATCCTCCGGAGATATTGCCAAGTGAAGTACAGTTGACCTACCCGAGGAGAAGAAGAAAATGGAGGAGGGAAAAAAAAAAAAAAAACGGGAAAGAAGGAACCTGACCCTACATGGCATAACTCCCGGAATTGCTACCAAAGTGAACTATGTAGCCTAAACTTGGAGAGGCAGGAGAAAAATGGTGGCAGCTGTCAGCCGGAATGGACGCAGCCTACAAATTGGGTGTGCTCGTTATACACCTAAAGAACTGGCAACGTCCCACTGCATTGCACTGTACAATCAGGGGGAGGGCCTCGCTTGGTTTCTGGAGGAGGCAATTCCAATAGAGCCGTCCTTCTTACAACCCCAACAATTACTGTTTATTGGACAGAAGCTGCATAAGCTTGAAGCACTTTTATCAGTATTCCTGGAGAGTCATTTTTTTTGTTCCCGAATTCTAGACTTAAGATATTTGAGCTGTGTTTAGCAATATTACCTCTTTGTCAGTTCAACATAAGTTTCTTACACAAAGTCACATTTACATAGAATCTGAAAATTACTATAAGAGTATCTAAATTCCTTGCATTTAGGCAATTGTACAACACAACAATATTTCTGTACTAGACTGGTAGGGAGGATAAAATACTGAATATGTAGTTTATTTCCCAGAATATTATCGATGTGCTACACACATATCCCATAGATAACTAGTACGGTCTATAAATCAATGTACTGAATGTCAAGAACTGCATTTGACATAGAATTGCATTGTACATGTAATAAACACTCATAATGACTGGCATTAAGTTTTCACTTTCACTTTGTAATCTAATATCAATTGATATTTGGAAAAGAGCCACAAATCTTTCAGGATCCCCCTTCCCCCCCCCCCCCCAGAAAAAAAAATGCAATACACACATACAAAAGAAAAAACTCACTTAATTTCAAGACCTGTCCTCAGTGACCAACTGTATTTAGGATTGTCATGCCATAAGGCCCGTAAAGCAATCAGCTCTTTCAAGATCTCCACTTGTCATGGCACAAACTAGTATCGCAAGTTACAGAAAATCTATTGTGCAACAGGAACCAAGATCTGTTAATAGGAACCTGTTTCCTACAAGCACAAGGAGTAGGCACCTATTACATATATGCACACCAATACAAACATACACTTGTGCAATTAATATCACACAGAACATCAGGGGACAATGCGAGGACTGCAAGAGGACCCAACAAGACAATGTTGCCAAACAAGAGCCCCTACAACAACTACGACAACAACACTGCAAGCCATCATACAAAACACTTGAGATTCCCCTCAACATGCTCATCACTGCAAAAGGTAGACGGCGAACAGTGATTGACATATGTAGCGTTGTAAGGGTCAACTTTGAGATCTGCAGGGGTTGCCACATAAATCAGGCAGAAAGTTATGGCTAGTGATGCCTGCAAGATGTACTCAAGGCAGCTTTAAAGGTGTTCGAAGAAATATGTTTCCCTGAGCACGTTATATTCTTTTTACTAGGAGGCCTTCTGTCAATCACAGTATCTGCCAACCCCTTCCTATTCTTATATTTAATGCCACTGAAGCTGATTTATCGTACAGACAGAAAGTGATACCTATATTTAAGATCTTTAAATGTGCCAGACGGAGCAGAAGTTGAAGCCAGACTATATCAAGACTGAATATCTACAAGCAACATCCCATGAGACAGTAGCCTTATTAGAAATGTTAAAACCTACTTCGACACCATCATTACAAAATTAAATCTGAAGACTAATAATACAACCAACATACACAACAAGGGGGGGGGGGGAGAACACTCTGACTGCAAATATATCAAGCTGAAAGAGTTATACAGACGTAACAAGTCAGTATCTCTGTGCTCGGGCTCAATCAAGACAAAATGTTATGCTGAGCCCCGTATACGTACATTCATTATAGCAGAGGCCACTGCACTCTGCGCCAGAAATGGACATCTAAATTTGCTCTGCGCTCGGAGAAGAAGCGAACGGTGGCTGCCTCGACTGCCTTTCACCTCGCAGCCCTTTCTCTGCTAAAAACCGAACTAATAAGATCAGTGCGTTGACCAGGTGACGTAGCGTTTGTTTTAATATGACGTCCTCCCTTTGAGCGGTCTATGCAAGTCTGGATCAAGGTTGCTCGCATGCTAGCCTCAAGACTATACCCACTCCAAGCTTAAATCAACCAGAAATCTTGGTAAAACTCTGCCACATTCTCCATTCACGAACTGAGCAACTCTGTATCAGTCCACTGTATCCTATTCCCACATGAAAGAGAAAGCACAATTCTACATTCTTTCTTGTCACTCCTCCTAAAATTCCAATTTACAAAATTTCAACATAATTTTGGGGGAATAGACCAAAAAAAAAACCTTTCACATGGATAAACCGCACCAAAAACAAACTGAACATTTTAGACATATCTTTGTTCCCCTGTTAATTATGGAAAGTGCAACGTTGATAAAAGTGAAATTCAGATCATCAATTGATAAATCCCCATGCACTAAACTCACGTGGAGCACCTGCATTGTAAACACATGACTTGGAAAGAACTGTGATATCACTTACACTAGTACAGTGTTTCCGGGCACCTATCCACGGAGGAAACAATCCACCTGCTAAAACTACTTCCTATATAGGTTTATGAGACACATGTTAATAGAGCACACCAGGTTCATAAACTCACTGCAACATCCTCTCAAGGGAAAAAAAAAGTTCAGAGAAAATGTAGGTCGGGATGTTTGTCAGATGTCTCCGTGGTACGTGATTATATGAAAGTTCAGCGAGTCCCTAAACAACTAATTTGAATCAGACGGATCAAATTCGAATATCATGATATGATGGTAGCGAGAAACAAAGTGGTATGGTGCCTGCAAAGCACAGCAAATTCAGAGGCACGACTTAAAGGGATTGCACAGTTTTGGTTGAGACCTAACTTCAGGTTTCTAACATTTTTTGGTGAGATAATGACAAAGCTCTTATGAAATATGAAAGAGTATTTAATTCTATGAGGAATTCAACGTTTATTTGATGAAAATTGGTTTTGAAATGGCTGAGATATCCAAAAAAGAGCGATTCTAATAAAGTGTGGGACCCACACTTTATCACGATCGCTTTGTTTTACTCTGTTTTTGGATGTTTCAGTCATTCCAAACCCAATTTTCATCACATAAACATTGAATTCCTCTTAAAATGGTATGCTCTGTACTATATCATAAGTGTTTTCTTAGTATCTCGCAGAAAGTTACCAGCCCAATTCTCATCTCCACCAATACTGTACCATCCCTTTAAGTTCAGCATTTAACACAAATTTGCAATCAACAAATTTGCTGCAAACAATCAGAAATCACTGATTCCCAATACACTCCCGAGGTGGCAGGTGATAACAAGTTTAAAATCCACTCTCCACACTTCATCCAATTACAAGCTATATTCATGCACTGGCTAGTATTAAAAGGCATAATTTACCATTTGCAGATGAAACAAAAATCCAGCATTAGTGTTTCAAAATACTTCTAACATGTGAGTTAGGGGTAGAAACAACCAATGTAAAAATCTGAACCAGTATAATCAATGTTAAGTATTGTTGAATATACAAAATGTGAACAACAGTTTTAATAGAAATGTTTCCAGACTAAACCGTCTACAGTTATGGTTTAGTGAGAAAAATAGTGATATCTCCTTATATTTCAGGCTTTATTGCAAAAATTCTATATGGTAGGATGTTCTGTGATACAACGGACCTAAACATACAGTATGCCTCAAATGTGATATCTTGAACAATTTTTAAATCACTGCTCCAAAGGTAAATAGGACCTTTAACCCTTGGTGTGCGGAGGGTACCAATTAACAGAGTAAAGCTCATAGTGCTGTACACACTGTCTAAAGTCCCTGGCACAAAAAGAGTTAAACAAAATCCTAAACAAGGTAAAGAAGATTTCATTTGTTCCTCGGGTCTTTCCCTCTGCTAATATGTCTGGCCTCTGTTCTTTTTATTTCACCCTATTTTTTTTTCCTCCCCATTTTGTCCGGTCATGTTTTCGTTCAATTTACATGTACCCTAAAATATTGACAAAACAGGTGTGCCTTTTTTTTTACCCATAAAACTACCCAAAGTGTACTGTCAGAACTCATCTAACAGTGCTGATTGAAACTGAAACTTTTATTCTTTGTGAAATATGCATTGTACATCACAGCAAGGAAACACATAGAATATCAAACTATGATTTTTTCCCTTTAAAAATAAGACATTTTTGAAAATAAAGCTCAGCTGAGCACCCCCCCCCCCCAAGTAGTTCAGGAAATTCATATCTAATGTTAAATTCTGTTCCTCACAGCATTATACTCTTTTGAAAGAAAATCATTCCAAATTTCTTTCAACTCTATTAATTCACCTATCATGATTATATGGAAATTTGTACAACAGAAGCATTCCAAACGAACTAGGGCTAATTTTTTGATATGATCGATGAGCATCTGCAGTAAGGCTATACAATTTATAGCAGCTGAAACACTGATTTTTCATATTAAAAACAAATGCGTAAAAAACTACTCGAATGAAATACAGTGTCAATAGATCTCCCAAACGGATAGTGCAAAGTACCCCAATGGTTTCACCTGCACAAGTTGAATATTGAATGTTGATCTGGCATATATCAAGCGGCACAGTCACTGCATGTGATGCTAAATACAGAAACAACCCCACAAAGCATGAGGTCAACTCAAGCCAGCAATGGCACAAAAAAAAAAAACACACACACACACAAACACACAGAAAAGACCCATCAAGATGGCCTGCTCTCCTTCCATATCAATTACATCTCCTTCAAATATTAAAAGAATAACCTGAAATCACACATACTAGTAGCTTGGTGAGCCGTGATTAGATACAAATGCAGACCTGCACGTGGCCATTGCGATAATGATCTGCACAGAGCTGGCCTATGGTCACATGATCTCATTACATCTCCATCGCAACTGGACCAGGCCCGTCCCCCAAGCTGTCACGTCACTTGTGATTTAATTGCTTATGACAATACGAATGACTCTGCGAGCTATTCCCCTTAATTAAGTCACAGTTGCTGTCTCCATCACGTGTGGCAAAGCGTCGTCATGATCAAACTCGCAGACGTCTCTTTCGCAGCAAAAAAAACCATGTTTCCCATTTCCCATCTCGAAATGGATAAGTTTGTGGCATCATCTATGCAAGCTCAATCAGGAACAACACATAAGAACGCGTCTATTCACGCAGGGCGGAATGTATCTCAGCGTCAGCAGGAACACGGTTCAGAAACCTCCCGCTAGTTCCAATCCAGGTAAGGGAAACTTGTCAAACTACAGATAAGGGCCACCAATTCATTCTCATTTGCCTTCAGCTTCTGATGAAATATCCATACCCAGTTCACCCTCCCTACCCCTTTCATAATATCACACAGATGTATAAATGTTCATGTTTGAAATAATTTCCAATGTGATTATAATACAGGCACACAATTTCCACAATCTATCTGAAAAAACCCCCCATAATTTCCACAAATAAATAGAGCGTGTAATGCTGAATGGCAGGTATACACTTTCTTATTATGAGTTAATGAATGCAAGTATAGAAATAGAATATATTCAATTAAACTGTTGGTGATGATTAAATCTAATGACAATTCAATCAAATTCCTACCTCACATCCCCCAACCCCACAAAAAAGGGACAAAATGAAACTGCAAACTATGTGGATTGTAGACATAGGATAAATACGTGCTCTATTTCATTATATGCTCTGCTTGACAATATTAGAAAGGGCCATTTCTCTTGCAATACCAGGCAGAGGAGAAGTGTTGATCCTGACATCAAAGTGGAGGTTGTAACATGGTTATCAAGATGTGGGACCAAGGCCTAGATTTCAACCATTACCATAACGTCAATCACTTCTTAACTAACAGACCAAACTCAGAACATGAATGTATGAATGAATGACAAAAACACGTTCACTTCTTTTCAACATTTTCTGGAAAAACACACACACACACACACACACACACACACACACACACATTCGGTTTCGAAATTACTTTAGTTTTCTTGAACTGGTTTCCAGATGCCAGTGGGTCTATTTATATCCAACACATCATGCAAAGGTCTCTTGAAAGATGTTATACTCATCATTCACAGCCACTCACAGTTGCACACTGGAGAGTGCTACCAGCCACAAATACAGAATAGAAAATTATCCTTCCCTGAAAAAAACCACAACTTTCTGGGGTAATTTCATCACATCTCGTATGCACAGTATATTCACTGCCCTCCCACCATTGTTATGAGTCACAATGCCATTGCCTCTTCTATTACATGATTTGCGATTAGACATCTGCTTCATGTTTTACAGGAATCATTCTTTAATGAATGACTAATGCCAGAACATCAAAACCAATCAAATTATGCATTTTCTAGTCACAACTTCAATCTAGGCCCTACATCTCTGTAAAAAAAAAAATGACTGAATCATTACAGCTCATCAGCTCCAAAACAGTACAAACTTCAATTTCCACTTTCAGCATTTTGTATTATACGCCACTGCAACATTTTACAGAGAGTCTATTGAAGTTAAATAAAAATTACAAAGTGCATGCATTTCCACTTTACTCCAATTCTATCACAAATATATACAGTAGCAGAGGATACAGACGGAGAAGGGGCCAAGAGAAAAAAAAAAAATCCAGAGAAAGACTGAAACATTCTTGCAACCACTCACAGGCCATTAAAATCCCCTCATTAAGAAATCAAAGGCAAACGAGAGTTAGAGCCATTTTACTCCAGCTAAAAAAATGAGAGAGTGGGGAAAATGGTTGGACAAACAACATGTAGCAGCGACAGGAAACCGGTGTAGCTAAACCACAGCACACATGGCTAATCAGTTCAAGATCTAACACTTGTCACGGGACAAACAATGGTAGGCCAACATTTTATGAATTTTGAAGTGGCCCAATCAACTACAAAGAGACATGGAAGTAGGAGGAGGGGGTGGGGGTTGTAGAAGAAAACAGAAAGAAAGAAATCTTGCAACTTGGGGCAGGAATGCTTTGACTAAGGAAGTCGCTGGATAAAGGCCCGCCGAATGCTCTGTCACCTTTTCCACCTGTCTCGCCAAAGAAGTGAACAAAACGCCTTTGTTGCCCGTGGCGCACTCTCAACGGCAATAATTTCCAGTACTTAATAGAATCAATACCGGTTTCCTGCGAAGGCCAATGACTGGATTAGGAGGGTGGAAGGGTAAGGTTCAGGCCTAAACTCTTTGATTTCATCACAGTCCCCCCCACAAGGGCAGAAAACGGCTCTTGAATGTCGATGCAGGCAAATGTTCCACTTCCCTCCTGAAGTCCGCCTTCTTTCGTTTTTTCTTTTTCGGTTCTGTTTTCATTCATCATAGACCACATGACTCCTTCGTCCTCAAGAACACTGCACCTTTGCATCCCGAGATTTATGAATAATTAGCCAGATGATTACGCTTTAGAGGGGAAGACGGAGAGAGAGAAGGGGAGAAAAAAGAAGAAGAAGAAATCAGCATGCACCTGGAGGGCGAAATGAGAAAGACTGTCCATACAGGCTAATCAATCTCCCAGATTGCAAGGAAATATGGAGTTTGTGAATCACGCCTTAGCTGCCATACTCATTACCATTTACCATACACGGACTTCACAACTTGCCCCTCAGGTACGACCCATTTACAACACGCAACCTCTGTTCCACATTCATCCCTGCACTGATGGACATCTCTTCACGTAAGGACATAGAATCTCATCTCATTCATTTAAAAGATGGTCGTAGCATGTGACTGCAGAACATATGTTTCCATGCAAATATATATTCTTGAGTTGTTGTTATTTTTTTCAAAGTAAACAAAACATGGTAAAAAAGGAAATGCTGCAATATCTAATTTTCGCTCACTCATTGTTGACATTTGGATATGCTTGAATCACTTTGAAGACAGCAAGAAACATCAATCTAACTATATGTTTTATTACCAGTAATGTGTACAATACAAATGAATGGTGATATTCCAGAGTCACAGATAAACAATCAAAGTGTGGTACTTGCTTGGTGCTACATGAGATGTAACTGCTGATGATGCAGTATTTGTCCCACTTTCTTCAAATTCCAACTGAAAAACCGGTTTCACTAGTTTGATCACAGTTCTACAATGTATTGCACCTCTCTCATGGAGGAACATGAACAATGTAGCTAATCAACTATGTGTGTAAGTCATCAATCCGTAAACTCAACTGACACAAAATTAGTCACTATAAATAAACAATTGACATACATGGAGTCAATGAAACTGGACAAAGAATCCTGCCTCATAATTACAATATAGGCCCTATATACGTATGCTCAATATATATTCTAATTCCTGCTGTAATTTTCATATCATTCTATACAACAATAAAAAACAACAACAAAATACTATTTCCATATTTAGGCTTCTACTATTCTTTCCAGATCAAGCATCAAGAAGTTATGAGCATTATAAGGACACAGGCTGAACAGCGTATATCCAGTGGTATTAGTAGCTTTTTAAAAAGAAAACAATCCCACTCTGATAGCTGGCAAAAGATGTGTGCAATGCATGCAAATTTCATCAGACTTTAGAGTGAGGGCACTGGAAGTCCAGTTCCTCATGATTTTATTATGCGCGCTGACATTTGCTGCCCAGATTTGGGAAATTTTGGGCAATAAAATCTCCTTAAAAAACCGTGGGCTGAGGCAAGAAATGAATAATCTATGGCTGCAGGAGCGTTTTCTGCCCTGCTAAATGAGCATTTGCGCCGTCGTCGTCTGCCACGGCGCGCATGCCCCTCGCGTGACGGGTTCCTGTCTGTGCTGTGCAGATTGACTGGCCGGGTGACTGAATAACAGCCTAGACTGACTGACTGTCTGTCTGTCTGTCTGTCTGTCTGTCTGTCTGTCGTTCAGATGCGAGGGTTTTAGAGTCAATGGTTGTGTCCATAGCTTCACACTTGAAAGTGATGGCATTAGGAGGTGGGGGGGGGGGGGGAAGGGAGGGCGAGGGGAGAGAGGGGGAGGTTAAACCAAACACCTCAGACAGGAACATCTATTATATCCTGCGTAAGCCATGTCAGAAAAAATTTTGGAGGAGAAGACTTTATACAGAGAAGACTGGGGGATGAATGAGGCAGCTGAGAGCATACCAAGATTAGAAGTTGGAGAATGGAGCAGCCAAGAAAGGATAGAGAGAAAAGGCAACTACAGGAGTACAGCTGGAAAGAAGAAAAAGTGAGGTAGCATCGCTTCTGAGCCTTGTGTGAAGATGGAAAGTGTGAACCGTCAACACTGCAATCTTCAGAATCAATCAAGACGTGAATGAACTACTCATGACTCAAAGCCCGAACACAATGGATAATGATATACAGTGTACCTGTTGAAAATGCATGACTTGGTAAATTTTAGCTATTGTAATGCACAGTTACAGAATGAATATATTGAAACTCAAATGTTGCCAACATACTGCAATCTACATCTATCTGTTTGTTGTTGTTGGTTTTTTGTTTTGTTTTTTTGGGGGGGGAGAGGGGGTACTTCATAAGCAAGAAGACATGAATGGCAAAAAATTCTGACATCCCTTATGTGTGAAGAAAGTGTGGATGAATAATTAGAAAAGGAATGGTGAGTAGTACCAATGGCAAAAGTAAGAACGGGGAAAAAAAGATGAATCGCGATGAAGAGAACACGAGTGGGGAAGAGAAGGAGGGAAAAAAAAGACAGGAGACAGAAAAAAGCATGGAACAGGAGAACACAAGGGATGATATGCCCGAAACAGATGAAATCTTCAGCCGATAAAGAAAACCCACGGGAAACTGGTACACGATGCGTCGTCTCAAGCACTTTGCGCAATCCTCTCCCAACGAGATGCTTATGAAGCCAGCTTCAACCGCCGCTGGGTTTCCTGCTACTTCTGTCGGAGCTTTTTTTTTTTCACGGAACACAACTTTCCATCATGCCAAAGTGTGATGAATACTACACACTGAAGTAGTCCATACCGCTTAACCCGTTGAGGACAGACTGATTTTGCTACACCACGCATTTCCCATAGACACCTGCCTGAGTATACTCGGGACTCGTCCTCAATGGGTTAATGTTTCTCCAAATAAAAATAGTGCTTGTCCTAGGTGACAGCAATGCAAACATCTTTTGATATATCAAAATTTAAAAATCATCTGGATCAAGTACATGAATATTTGAATAACTGATTAAAATATATGTAGTTTGTGAATAAATTCACCTTCCATAGCAAAACAATACAAAAATGATGATAATGAAGTATATCATAGAATGCTGGAGCACATTGCAAATATACACTTTCGTTATCAATAGTTGGATACTTTATTGTAAGTCACGTGCAAAAATTAATCACATGACTGGCTCTCTACGCTAATTCAGGTGTGCAAGCAGTGTAATGCAAAAAGTGAGCAAATACCCATCATACACAATATGGACACTAGTTTCAACCCTTCAAACAATAAAAATATTACTTCACACAATATACCATACAATGTACGTATACCATGCTAAGTGTGGCATCTTTACCTGTATATGCCATGCTTTATAAATTAGTAAAATACTATGTCTGTCAAAGGAGAAAATAACAAATGAACCAAAAAAAAAATACATCGGTAGACACAATCAACATATAACCGTCACACTAAGTGGTCATAAATAATCCCAGCAAAATTCCTTGAACTTGATTATTGAACACAAGGACAGTGTTTTTCCTTCTTTATCTTGAAGTACAGATGTGGACTTCATAACCAAACAAACAATGAACCTTTCTACGCCACTGAAAATCTGCGTTTGCCATAAACGTCCCCAGCAGGAACGAGAGACTAAGGATTCCACTGGAATGGCCCCTCTCACGCTACTTTGCCAATATTGCTGGAAGGATACTTTTGATACGAAAACTGAGACATCAGTAACGCAGAGAACACGCGGGTTGGGAGTTGACAGTATTACACCAAAACACGCGACAGTCGCGACCACCACCACCACCATCATCATCATCATCAGCCTCCTCTTCTTCCCCTCATGAATATGCATGAGGAGATGCTGTGAGCAACCAGGGCCAGATGGAAGGAAGGGGGGGGGGGGAGGATCTCACCTGCAAACTTGGGGGAGACCATGCTACAATGAACAACAAACTAAACAGTATAAGAAGTAACGTATAGCTCACAAAAGGGAGAGGAGAATGAAAGAAAATATAACAGATCTAATAATCAACCACATTCAATAATGGAAAATGAAACAGGGTAAACTCATTACTTGCAGAAAGAGTTGAGAGAGAAAAAAGAATTACAAACAAAATGAAAACACTGGTGTAAAAGAATAGTGTGAAAAGAGAGACAAGGACAAAATGTCCAATAATAGACATCAGTTCAAGAGAGCAATGAACAAACACAATTTCTTCCTTTGAATAAAAAAAAAGTTGCTAATTACATTTAAAAAAAGAACATGGCTTCTTTACAAGTTACATAACAACCCGTTGAAAAAGACGTCTATGAGAAAGCCACAGAATATTAACCCATTGAGAACAAGCTGATTTCTCTATAACACACATTTCCCATACACACCTGCCTGAGTGTAGTCGGAACTAGTCTTTAATGGGTTAAGACTATATACATTGACACATTGTATAGGTCCAGCATTGTCCTTTCATTTCCACAGATCTGTCTGGTACTGTATCACTACCTTCATTCAAAACAACTACGAAAGGCCACTTTTTCTTCACAGATTTATGATGTTGTAACACCGCAAACTAGGGCATACAAAGATGTAGACTGAGCTACAAAAATGTATCTTCCTTCCGTTGTAATTGTTTGTTTTTTTCAGGAAGTCGTGTAGCCAGCAGCAGCTGGTGAGAAAATGTCGAGCACGTGGCTGATGCCTTAGAAACACACATAAAGTGAAAATCAGCCCTCCATGTCACGTTGACTCGTCACTCTGGTAGCATGGCGAGCCTTCAGAAGGGTAATTGCATAATCAAAGTAAAAGTCTTCACTTTTGTAACAGGCACTACTCCAGTGTAGTTTGTCCTACTTCCAAAAGCATCACTTCTCCTTATCATCACTGACTGTAACTTTGGGATGAATACAATACAAAGCAAACAGGGGGGCTGTTCCAAAATTTGCAAAAGATGTTGATCATAGATGCTGGCCCAAATCCTCTTGACTCTTCAGCCCTGATCATAATTCTGCCTTCGCTCCCTTTAATCGTCACCTCTTTCTTTGTACTTGGATGTCACAGCGGAGGCAGGAGGAAGACGGGAGAATGTTTGGAGGCAGCTCATCATTATTCTGTCCCGGGAGTTGTGTGAACTTGAATGAATTACTAATGCCTCAATTGGGTATTACCTGGCACATGATTATCAATTAGTGATGCACAGCCAGACCCCCTCGCAGACTGGGAGTGTATGTAGCCTGCACCGCAGACCCCCTCAATGTTCCGATAGCATTCAACCCTTGCCAAAAGCACTGCAAAAACCAACCTCTACGAACATTACGAATGCATAAAAGGTATTCTAGAAATGGTTACTTCAAAGTTTACTCGCCATACAGACATAAAAATGACAGAAGCAAACAACAAGATAATGCATGGTTGTCAGATGACAATCATAATAGCTATAAAATCAAAATTGGCAACCCCCCTTTATAGGCAACACACATTGACCTTGTTTATATAACAAAATTTCTGCATGCAAGAAGCTTTTTGTTCCACAACACTGGGCGAAAAATTTGCCAACCTCGATGATGGCCAGCCTTATCCCAGTCATTATTAGCCGAGTGTGGAGAAGGCGACGGCAAATTTCCCTGGGGTGAAAGTCCTGCAAGCAGGATTTCCATGCCCCGTGCCGAGTAATATCATTACCCCTAACAGGCATCAGGAACTCAAGGTGAAGCTATAATCAGGAGTGCGTCAAGAATCATGATCAACATATCGCATCTCATAATGGTAGCAAGATAACAAAGCATGACAGTCTACAAGAAACAACCGTTATATCAATGTGTTCCCTGCGAAGTATGTCCTTTAAGCCACTGAGGACAAGCTGATTTTGATATAATACACATTTTCCATAAACCCCTGCCCGAGTGTACTAGGGACTGGTCTTCAATGAGTTGATTTAGGGCAGCATCAAATCTGACCTCTACAAAAGGAAGACACATAGTGCAGCTCTGTAGAGACAAGTTGCCTGTTTGTGTTCTCGCTTTGACAGAGACTTTCCCCTGGACATCTTGATGCGGAAAATTTATGTAAAACGTAAAATGCAGAAGTATCCTCACCAAATGTCTCGATTGGAATACTCGTCTTGAGCGACTGAGCATTGAGGATTAAAACACAAGACATTGGTCCACTACTCATTTCATTATTCATTTGAAACAAAAGGATCATCTTCATGATCTTACTCGAGTAAAGCTGAAATTGTGACATACATGCACTGTCATGCCTACCCCAGACCATCATTTTCATGCAACATTGGTAAAAAGCATTTCCCTCCGTGGTTCAGTCCTTGACAATGCTGATACAATGAGCACATCTCGGTAAATTCTTCGGAGAGGTTTGCCTTCTTCTACTCAAACCTTGCAGGGAAGTGTGCCCAAGTTCACACCGGTTTGGGGGGGGGGGGGGAGGGACATGACCTAGCTCATTCGGTTTTCCACGCACGAAGTCTGGCCGAGATGAATTCTTCCGAGAGTGACTGATGACAGGAATAACCAGCTAAGAGAAATCATTAATTCTGGGGACATGGCAGGTACCTACACGGTACACTCACTGCCCCATTCAAAGCATCCTAAAACCAACGGAAGTCTTCCCTAAAAGGAACGATGGGCACACATGAAATCAATATCCCACAATACAAGGTTTCCTGGGATTTCTCGAATACGTGTATCTTGGTTGCCGAGGATTAAATGCCCTTGTGGTGTCATCCAATACAGCGAAAAATTCTCCAACAAATGATAGTCTTAAAGGAATCCCACTTCTCGTCTAAAACCTCTCAATTTCCGGCAGGCAGTCACCATTACAGCAGAGCCATGTCCAACTCTAGAACACAATTGGCTTTACCCCAGACAGATAAATGGGTTCTTTAGTTTCATATCATCTTCTTAAACACTAATGATAGTCTTCCTATAGTCCTATTACAATTCTCTTTTCAAGGATGGACATTATATCACAATATAATCACAAATGGAATGTTGAGACATGCCGATCTTGGAAAATATTAACCGAGATACATTTGTGGGCTATCTGCAAGATTTAGGTTTGCACCTTGAATTATTAATGGGAAAGATTCTCTAAGTAATGTTTAACGTCTGCACGGAAAAGTAACTCCAGAATTCAGTCATTATTTTGGCATGAAGTCCTCTGTGATTGCACAAAATCCAACCCATACATGACAAAGTTATTGAAGTTGATACTCTCAGAAAGATCTAACTTTGGTTCAGCAATGAAGCATCAAAGTAAATTTAGAAATTTTTGTTTTTCTTTTAACTGTGCTAAAACTGAGTGTCCTGTGGTCACCCTTGCTTGAACACACACAAAACACACAATGAATTTTCTTTCACAATCTTTCATTCATCAAATGCAGTTAGATATTCCTATAATGGGTCATTGCTTGAATATGCAGGAAACCCCCCCCCCCACACACACACACACACATGAACAGACAAACTTATGTCTCCACTAGCAACCCTGAACCATTACCTCTTACTGACCTGCAAATTACCCAAAATTCAATTCTCAAAAGTGGGTCATGCCAGTGTATGGAGCTTCTCTCAGTCCCACATATGCCATCTGGTGTAAATAATATATGCTGTTTTCTGATGGCCATATAATGGCGTAAGGGGCTCAGCCATCAAATCACACCTCTCGAATAAACAAATTAACATGCCTGATACACTCCTGTGCCACAACTTCATCTATAAGTCATTATTCTAGTTGATCCAAGATCAGAATAAGCTCTAGAATATGCCCTTAAAATGAGGCCCAAAAACACTCAAATTGCCATTCATGCTGGTCCCTCTGTAAACGTAGGAAAATGTGTCATGTTTGGGTTCTGTTTCTCTCTTCTAAAGTAAAGTGGAGTGCCACTCCATGCCTATGTTAAAACTCCATAAACGACAGTAAAATCCAAGAAAAATAACAGTAAAATCCAGGAAAATCAACGAAGTTGCATCAAAATCTGACATCACGTTAGAAAGCTATGGAATCTTAACTCGTTGAGGACGAGTCCTGAGTATACTCGCGCAGGTGTCTATGGGGAATGCGTGTTGTAGCAAAATAAGACTGTCCTCAATGCGTTAAAGTTTACACATTTCAGTGGAACAGTTTATATTGGTTAGAATCACAAAAGCAATTTAGGAGGTGAATGATAATTATATCACCTCAAAAATCTCATACCAACCGGCATATGTAAATCTTGTTAATTTTCCTCTTCTTTAGTTGTTTAAATATCGCATCTTGTGTCAATCAAATAATATTTTGTAAGAATGATTCCTTTTGTTTGTTTTATTGAGAAAACAGTTCATGATTACTAAATCATCGACCAAATTCAAAGACCACAACTATAATGATGTATACATCTCTTCCACACAATAAACTCCAAGATTTGTTAGGAGTAATGATGGCGTTGCGTCATGTAATTAAACATATCGTGGATGCAACTTTGATTGCATGCTACACATGTTACCTCAAAATTACAATACTATCTTATTATTCTGTTGTCAATTCTGGTGAAATTTCTTTTCATTTTGTTTGGATGACTTTACTCTAATCATTTGTCCTTCTACTATCAATCTGTCTCCCTCTATCACCCTCATACTGATTACCAAAACACATACACTTACTGTCCATACAATCATATTCCCCGGCACAGCAAGTTTCTTTTTTTATTGTCTTAAAATGACCATCCATGGATCTCTCGATCTCTCTCCTTTGTGTTTGAATATAATCTCTGAGCTGTAAGGGCCAGGTATTAAAGACGTACTTCAGTCCCTCTTCTAAATTTTTAGTCATTCTTGTCTTAATGCTCTTTCCCCAAGTTTCCATGCACCATCATAGACCTGACTCAACAGTAAATTGCGATGCATAAGACGCTTAATGTTCAGCGAGGGCACATAAATGCACTCGTAGAACTCACAGCCCATGGGAGTCAGTTGCATCCTTTAGTCCCACCAATTTACATTTTAATGGGGAGCACCGTCGCTAACACTGTCAACCAAGCAATCTGCACACAGGGCTCGGCCAGTTTGTGAATTCATGCGGCATGAATTCATATTGCAAATCTACAGAACACGCATCTGATAGGCCCAGTAGTCTATCTGGTCTACTGTAGTATTATCAGACAAATATTACACACATATCTCACAGGTCATTGATGGCCTTGACACAGGACACAGCAGCTTTTCTTTTCATTCGTATTATTTTTTTCACTCATTTTTGACAAAGAGCTCTGTTTGGTGACATTTCATGTACATAACAAGTAATCAAATATGGTTCACTGATTGGCTCTCTTGTACCTTTAGATAGAGTTACAATGTACTGTCAATGAATAATATTGTAGCATATGCCACTATTGTAGTTGGTACATAAGGAACTGTTCGTATCTTATAATGTGAATGCATACTCTTCGAGACTGCAACTATGTGCATAAGTATACAGGGTGATATTTGTGTTTACAAGTGCAAATTTATGTAAATATGTATGTGTCTGAGTGTGTGTGTGCCTGTGTGTGAGAAAGAGAATGTCCAAGTTTGCGAGTACATTGTATGCATCATCACACACGTTTCTATGCACCCTCTCTCCTCTCTGTACTGCTATGAGGTATACGTACACTCCTGCTTCCTGAATTGAGTGAATTTAGAATACTAGTACGTCTGTATACCACTAGACAGTCATTTTGTGGCTTTGGCTGTCAGGCTTCCAAAGAAAGAGCAATGGGGATGGGGGGGGGGGGGGGGGAGTCATAGAAAACAACCAACCAACCCACTAACCAACCAACCACCATCCATCCAATCCATCCATCGTTCCTTGCTAAGGCTCTCACCCTCTCACAGTGATGAACAGCTTCCCATTTGGCCACAATGGGACATTCCTGCCATTTCAAGTTCAGCTTTTGTTGGTAATGGGTCATTAGGTAAATCATCTTTGCCAGAGGAATTGTTAAGAGCTACAGTTCTCTCCCATTTTCCCCCTTTTTTCCATTTTTTTTTTTTTTTTTTTTTTGGGGGGGGGGGGGGGATTTTAACTCGCTGTTCATTCTGTGTGTCCTAAAAGATGGCAAGGGTGTATAGTGGTGGTGTCTCTTACACACAGGATAAGAATGACTCACCACATTGGCAGTTATGCCTGTATCGTAAATAATATGCATTGTGATAACACATACACAAATATGATAGACTCCACCATAAAAGGGTTTTTGTTTTTTTATTTGTGATATATATACACATCCAAAAGGGCATCACACTTTAGTTTGATATAAAAAAGGGTGAAATTTATTTTCTTTCTAATGAAAAAGGAAGCATTTTTAGATGGGTGTATGCACTGCTTCGGTGCTCACAAGTGGCACTACAGTATCAATTAACGTAATTTAAGTTTCACCAAAAGACGGTAATTGATATGTGATAATGATCAGGTTGTTGTTTTTTTTTTTGGGGGGGGGTGGGGCAGGTGTGATTATTGTTTGATTATGCACGTATATTCACACTGAATAAGCATTTATTCACAGAAATTTGCACGTTTCATTTAGTGAAGAAAATCACACTTGGATGTCTGTCGCTACACTACCAGCACCACTTCCTGACTTCACAAGCGTAATTTGATATCGACGGATTAGCATTACACGTTGCAGACATGACAAGGTGTTCCATTTCTTCATAAAATGTTGACCATTATGACCGTCAACCACTTGTAAAGCCATTTCTTTTCATGCACCTATGTGCAAAAATGTGTAGGTATTTCCGGCACAGTATTGATGCTTGTGCCTCTTCACAGGGTGACATTTTCCCAGTAAAAAAATAATAATAATTAGATTAATAAATAAATGAATAAAAAGGGGGAAAAAGTTGATTTTGATTGCAAGTCCCTAAATGTAAGAAGCACATCCCAAGTGATTATATGGATGAAGTGAAATGTACATGGAAGTTTTCACTATCTTCGAGAGAATTTGTCGTACTATTACTACCCCCCCCCCCCCCCACCAACAATAAACCAACGGGGGAAGATGTACTACAACATGTACATATATATATGTCCTTTGTAGTATATGCACCTCCACTGCTTTGTAAACCATGTGAGTGTTGTATAATTTTATTTTACTCAGATTTGCAAGGAAGATATCATAAATGTGTATTAAAACATAGGGCCTAGATATCTTTGACATACAATAAAAAAATGCCTGTAGAAAATATTTCTTCTAGGATTGAAATTAATGACAGTCAAATAAAGGAAAGGTACAGGATTAATACTCAAATGATAATTCACTCAATTGGGATATCTGTCAACCACCATGTCAGTTGACCAGCAAACAATTCAAACTGTGGTATGTTCCTGATATTCGTCTAATATCCCATATTTACACTGTGTTATTTGCTCTCAAAATGTACTGCTGCCTTAAAATGAATAACATTTTATATCAAGAACACTATTCTGCACTATTTTGCTGACTGGGACCAGAAATCAATGAAATGAAAAATGCACAGCCATTTGAATGCAAAAAAAAACAACATCAAGTGAAAACAGGAAAATGCATATTTGTTTTGTTGTAATTTTTCTGATGGCAAAAATCTTTGCACATCATGCGTTCAAAGAAAAAAAGGGAAGGGAAATGTGTCACAAGAAATAAGAGTGAAAATTTTGTCCACCAAAGAGTCTTTGATGGATCTGAGATGGAGCAAATGCTGCACACGACAGCGCTTTGAGCATTCTCGAAGACACAACAAACGCTCTCCCCCCCTCCCTGCGCATTCATCCTACCCAACTCCCCCGACGCTGAGGTGGGTATACCCCCTCCGAGCCAAATTGGATGTTGCGCATAGAAATGACATGTTCCCACGGCGACACCATTGTGATTCAACATGCTAATTGGCATGTACGACAAAATGGCAAAACATGCAACGGAGGGAGGAAAATCCCAGTAGATCAGCATAAATTTGCAAATTTGAAATCTCAGTCAAGTTCAAGTATGTCTGCGGCCATAGCGCACTCACATCCGCATACACTTTTCATACACCGTATGAATAATGGGGCTGACGTAAATTCATGGCACACAGGCTAAGCATACAACTTATGGATGAAAGCCGCACTTCCTACGACGAAATCAACCCTGACCATAACTATATGATAAAAGTTGATGTACTAACATGATATAATATATTGATCAGCATATTTCCCAATAAAACAATTTTAATACATATTATCTACACATCACAAATATCAATCCTTATTTTCCAATTAATGAAACTGGATGTCAAAATTGGCTCATTGCAGTTGAAAATGATGACTCTTTAAATGTCAGTGAGAGGAATATGCAACCACAATTTTCTACCGAAATCCAAGGCTGCAATGATCAACCTCCATCCCTCTTCTTGTCTCATCAATCAAGAAAGGAACCACAGAGGGATGAACATATTCATATATTCCTTTATCTGTTTCATATATTCCTTTATCTGTTTCATACATTACCCTCTGAAACAGATGCAGCTTCACTTTTAAAGGCCTGCTTTACTAATTCCACCCCATACAGACAGTTGCACTGCAAACCATATGAAATAGAAACACCATTTTCTTTTTTCTTTTAATTGTGAAGGACATGCACGCAAGCAGTTGCGACTCACAACCATCCACGCCGTCTGGATGTGTGACTAGTTACAATACATATAATCTCAAATGACCATGGAACGGATGTGTTTCTCATCCTATTCTTCTACCCTCTAAACAAAATAACAAACACAATTGGAATTTACAAAAAAAAAAGGAAACAAAGTAAAAAAAAAAACATAAAAAAAGCATCTGATGTGAAGAACTGTGAAAATTTAATGCTCTCCAACCAGCATGAACTCTGACAGATTTCCAGAAAAGTTCAGGGGGTTGGCAAGCGTTATTTGAAAGTGCAATGAGGGTGAGATAATATACCATCATTATACTCTCATATTAAGAACACCTGATACACAGGCCTTGATATTATTGGGGTCGTTAGGAGTTATAGTCTTGCAAATCTATTTGACATCACACCTTCGATATTATGCATTCGATCTACACTCAGACCCTTGCACTCAGTCTGTTGTCTTATTTTCAGCTTGATTGGGAAGTTACTGGTAGTACTACGTGTATGTTTCTTCTGAACAAAAGCAGCACCTTGGTATTAGTAGACGTACTTCATCTTTGCTTGATTTTTTCCTGATGTCATATTGGGAACTCGTGCTGTTGCCATAGCAGAACGATTGTTTATGCCTAAATTAAACATGATACATTGTCACTTTAATTGGGTAAGAGATACATGATAGTCACACAATTTTTAGTCTAAGTTATGCAAAGAAGCAAAGTACCAGGTAGATATTTCAATGTTATTTCTAGATTGACAATAATGATGCTGATTAAAAGAACCATGATAATTGTAGGAAGAGAAAGACTTTGGAGTGATAACAGCATCATAAAGTCATCACAAGCTCACACATACACAGACACAGACACACATCACACACACACACACACTCACATGAATCATTCCCTACAATCTTTATTTGACTTCAATAATGATATCAACAACAAAAAAATGCAAACAAAAATGCAAACAAAAAACAATAATTTGAAGAAAGGATACCACAAAATACCAGTGAATATGATGTTTCAAATGAAAAATTCTTCTCCATACCTTATCAACGAATGTCATCCACACACATTATACACGTACACACACATAAACATGCACACAGCCCCTGCTTGGGGGCTAAAGAATGTGAAGTACTTTGCTCATTACATTCTCTCCTTGCAGTCACTTCTTTTGGGGGCCATAATTGGCGTTTTGAAACATGATTAGTGCAAAAGATGGTTGTGTCCCAACTCACTTTGATATGTTCTGATTCACATTGATTTGTTTCATAACGCCGATCCAAAATACATAAAAAGGTGCACTGAAGATCAGCGATTCTCTCCAATTGTGCTTACCAGGAAAGCAACCACAACTCACATATTACGTCTACAATCAGAGATTCTCTTTAATCACGTTGACTGGGGAAGCATAAACACAAAATCTAAGTACACTTTTAAAAGCTGGCTACAATATACGAGGGGTATAGTTTTCCAACAATGCGCAGAGCATGTTCATGAAATCGCCTCTTTCTCAAGCTAAGAAAAAGAATTTAATAAGCACGAACAGTTCCTCCATGAACAGCGTTCTGGATCAACATTTAAAAACGCTTATTCTGCTTTTGCAAATTGAGCATAAACGCACCCTTACAACAAAGGGAAAACTTTGGCTAGGATTCCACCAAGGGATTAGCCGTTCTAACAGGGGCCATTGAACTGTGACTGTGTAGCAACTCTTCTCTATGAAGCCATTTGGCTGCTAGGGTGAAAGACAAATCAGGGACAGGCTGAGCATCAATGCTTCATTTTTTAAACTTCAAAAATGTTTTTCATATACATAATTACTATCTTTTTTTAACGAAAAAAATTGGTAAATAACTTGCAGCTGAAACGAAATCTATATCATTCCAATTTTAGCAGTCATCTGTGGATGCACGTGAAAGAAAGAAGAAACTACAGGAGGTAGATGAGGCTCAATAACACTGGCATCAAGTTTACCATGTGAATTGATCCTACACTGTCTGCCAATTTCAGACTATCATTAACAGCATTACCAATGCTGTTGATGCAGAAGCAATAATGTTGCCTCTTTTGCATACATTGTACATGCACACTTCTTGTCTTTAAGCCATTTGTCACGAAGTGCCTTCCCTTCACACAAGGATCATAAGCGGCATTAAAAGGTAAACAAACTCCAAAGTATTGATGTAAGCAGGGTCACCAGGAGTGAAAGAGGTCAGGCCCAGTTTGATTTCTTTTCTTTCCCAGAGTTAAAATTAGTTTGGAAGTCGGCCAGAGGGAGCAAGTCAAGCGTCACTCAAAAAAGTCTTAGGCCGCACTGTCTCAAGAAAACTAACGGTAGCAGGATGACAAAAGGCGTCTCGCAGGCTTAGTTCCGTTCGCTGGCTGTGCAGAATGGGCGAAGCCGGCCGCTGCACTGCCAGAAAGGTCCAGACGAGGGGTGGGGGATCTCTACCCCTCTGCCCGCCTGCATCGTCATGCCTGAACGCAGCAGTGGAGCGCCGCCTTTGGTTTGCAGCACTTGGAGCGTGCTGGGCAGCGCCTTTGAACGGAGGCAACACACACACAAAAAAGAGGGGGAGCGGGGGAAGAGGTACTTTGGGCAAGTCTATTGGTGATAAATTAGTCTCAGTCTGTGTAAACAGAGCCGGGTCTTATCGTGCTGGCTGGCTTTGATCAGGTGAAGAGCGAACATGAGAGATGGGAAATGTGATTGCACTTCAGTTGTGACTCAATTTCTCCATAAGGTAGCTTTCCAAGCAAAAGAATAAAATAGCAAAGAAAAAAATGACAACAACAAAGTTACAGATGCCAACAATTTAGCATTGTGCTCTTCTGACACCAAACCATGATCCCTATTACACCATTCAACAACTGATTGTGTCTGATTACCTTCAAAGATTTTCACATCACTATGATTTTTCTCATCTCCCCCCCCCCCCTTCTCCATATATGTGCAAATCCCCCAAGCATCTTCTTCTCAGATCAGGATTTCCTTGGATTGTTAGAAACACAGATTTTTTTTTTTTTTTTAAACAGTCTGATCCATTTCTCTTTTTCTCATGAATTATAGGAAGCCTGACAAGAGATTTCCCATCTCTTATTTCTAAACTGGTATCAGCAACACAGATACTAAAGCCTCGCAAAGGCAATTCCAATGGATATTTGCAAAACCAGGAGAGTTATTTTAAATGCAAGCCTCTGAGTTGCCTATAACAAGTGTTCTGCTGATAAATTCAAGAATAATAAGTTGTAATACATTTCATTATCCAGAAAAGCAGAGTCTCTTTTCCATTCAAAGTAATCTTAGCAGAGAGAAACTACAGAGAATGCTATTGCAGTCAGTAATTCAACAGCATACTGGAGGTATATTTACAGCGCACACTGGGAAAATTTTGAGCATGTCGGCCCCAAATCAAAGCACGTCGGCCCAACACATTCACTGAAAGGTTCCGCTGAGAATACAGGAGAAGTGTGATTCCCTAATCTGCAATGCTCCTTTCTTTTTCGAACCATCTTGCGCATTTTGATGACATGTGCAGCCCACAAATCGTGGCTTCATACCGCATGCAACAACACACAGGTCTCATTTGCACATTTTTTCATATTTACGAAAAGACGGGCAGGAAAAAAAAAAGAGAAAACGATACATATTATATTTGTTTATTTCAGTTGCTCTTGTTGAATTGCGAGGTGCCAGATATAAGATCTGAAAAAGAAATGTCTTACATTATGAAGCACATCATTTAACTGATGACGATGGAGGCAAATGCAAAGTGTACAAAACAATCTCATCACGGACATGTATGCCTATGAATTGTAATCTGAACAACTACCTCAAGACCCTGAACATGTTTTACCAAGCCACCATAACTACTTTTTGTTAAGTGTGTGCACACAACAGATGTCTGTTTGTCTGTCTGTTTGTGAGGCTTAAAAAGGGTGAAATAGTCTGTACACATACATTGCAGTGCTTGCAGGTTTCATTTTGCATTGAATGTAACAGTCTCTCTATTCATGTTTCAAGTATAATCCGTACAATCTATCTACAGGTATATTGCATTTTTTCTTTGGACTCCTATTTCCATTACAGTACAAGTAATTTAATTACAAACGATTTTGAAATCTTATAGTCAAATGCAGCATGTATCATTGCACAAAAAACATGGTCTCCAAATACACTGAGGGGTTTTCCCTCCACATGACAATGATTTATATTTCTCAGCGGAAAAAAAAATGATTTGAGCTTCAACATTACAAGATTCTGATTTAATGACAAGCTTCTTACATTCAGCAAAATTGACCTGCATTTGACTGCATTCTCTATCACTTTCCCTCAATGCGCTATCTTAACCTTCAGAATGTTGTCATCACAAAATACCAATGACATCGTGTAGAACCAGGTTGCCACTGGCAACAACAGGGGTCAAAGACCAAAAGAAAAAAAAAATCAAAAGAAGAAAGGAAAAGAAAGAAACTGTGCAAATCAACACAAACTCACTGCATGGTTATTTCTCATGATAGCTGCAGACCTGAGCTGAGCACTTAGCGTGGCTATACAAAATTTGACTATGCCAAACAGACAGAACAAATACAATCACTGTGTACTCACCAGAACAATTGGTGCAGCAAAGGGCCCATTTATGGGGCCAGCTAACTCCTCCTACAGCAACCTGTTTGTAAATGTGATAATGGCTCACTGTACAAGTACACTGCACGGTCGCAAATTCCCCCTGAACTGCAGCATTGCATTGTGTCTACTGTGCACTTGCAATACATGCCAACTATTATTATCTCTATTATTAATATTATCTCTATTGCGACCGAATGTGACCATAGTTTGTTTATGGCAAGACATGCAACAAAAACATCTCATGACGACGGGTATTCAGTGTGTGGCATAATGTGATTGGATTTAATGCTCAGAATGGCTATCATTGTTCATTGTAGGCAACCACTAAACCTTAATCATCAAAGCGACATAAACCGGAGAAAGAGTTTCCCTTAATGTATTCTCCTCCTTTCCCTACATACTGCATGTCAAAGCAGTAATCAAGGTCAATATCTATACTTCTGTTGGTGGGCATAACTCCATATCGAGCGTATATCTTCTTCTGATCGCTGTTTTCAGTTTTCAATGCCAAATAATGTTTTTTTTTTTCCATCAAATTTTGCGATGCTATTTGCAACTGTTATTTCTTGTATGTGGACCAAAACACAAAAAAACAACACTACAACAATCCAAATCACAATGCAAAGACCAGTTGCTTCATGCAGCGCGTGTGAATGGCAGGTAAATATAGTCCGTATATTAAATTTGTTTTAATCCCATGATGCCAACTTGTCACACTGTGCTTGAGGTTAGGTACAATTGTACCTGATTTTAATTAGGTCACTGTTCAGACATGCTCAGTTCAGAGATTTAAAGAATGTGCTTCACTGTAAAAGCCAAATAAATGTTATTATACCTTTTTTCTCATGTGACACACCAGCAAATTTCAAAATAGTCTCTCTTTTTTTTTTTCTTTTTTTTTTTTGGGGGGGGGGGGTAGGAGGGGGCATTGCAATCCGAGTAAGTTTTAATAATTCTTGCATGAATGGACCTAATATGGGTTGTTTGTTTATTTGTCTGTTTTGTTTCCATCATCATGCAAACTTAAATTGGTATTTCATCTTCTTAATGCTGCCCACGCTGAGTAATCTGCACAAACATCAAGACTACAGTTAAGAAGTAAAATCAACATACTGACCGTCAGTCATAAGAAGTTGAGATGTAGGCCTATGTATTAGAACTTTGCTATGCTTCAAAATAAAAGCAATGTGAGCTGGGGTCAAAGTTATTAATATGCCTGTCACATATGATTCTTGAGCTTTTTAAATATATTATCCACGCATTTGAGCAATTAATGACAACTTTGAAAGCATCACATTAGTGTTACTGCATGACTTTTCACTGCAACATTAATGCTATTATGATTTGCACAAGCCAGATAAAGGACACAAATCATTGCATATCGACATGTAAAGTGTACTGCTCGAAAATCATTGGAGCCTTATACAATGTATAGGTTACTCCTGAAGATTACATGATTTTAATTCAGTCTGCAGTAGCCTAGATGCAAATACTATGCAATAATTGCTCAACACCAATAAAAGTCAGTGGGCTCCTAAACACATGCTATAAGTTTGTGAGAAAGTATTCATCCCTCTACTCAAAGGGCCATTAACCCTCTTGTTCCTGAACGACTTGAAAAGGGATTTGTCTCTTGACAGGAAGGGGGATTAAAGATTTACGAGCCAGCTCAACAATCAGGGGAAATTAATCTGGCTTCACTTCTCTGCGGAAGACACGTACTGAACTCTTTATACTCCAAAGAAGTTTTTTCGGGGTGAGGGTGAGGGAGAGATTGGGAGCATGGCAACTTTTGATGACTAAAGATCCAAGCAGCTACGGAGAAAACCTGTAGGCCTATATAAGAGGTCTTTTGTTTAGGAAACCACCATCCTTAGTTTTGCTCACAATGCCTAATGACGGCATATTGACCAACCTGCTGTGTGGCCAACGGTCACTTCAAAAGTGGCTGAACCCTTATAAAAATCTTAGGTTGCGGCAAGCTTGCAGCAAGCTTGCGGTAAGCTTGCGGCAACCTTAATTAGCTTGTATTAAAGAGTGCAAGCTTGCGCATGCTTATTGCCATCTTACTGCAAGCATGATACAAACTTGGCATCCCCTGGTAAGCTTGCTGCAAGCTTGCTGCAAGCTTGCTGCAAGCTTGCGGTAAGCTTGCAGCAACTTACCATTAGCTTGTGGACGATTGCAAGGTCGCAGATATGATTGCAAAAATAATCGCAAGCTTGCAGATTGTGTCGCAAGCTTGCAGATAAGTTTGCAAGACCATATGAAAGCTGTGCAAGCTTATGACAAGCTTGCGGTGAGACAACTAACAGCTCTGCAAGCTGGCCGTAAGCTTGCAAGTAATGCAGAAATCTCCGCAAGCTTACCACAAGCTTGCAGGCCATTATCAGAATTTCTGTGAGCTTGTCGCAAGCTTGCAGGTTGTTAAAGAAAACTCCTCAAGCTTACTTAAGCTTGTGAACTGTGATCAAAATATTTGCATGCTTGCTGCAAGCTTGCGGGTTAGAACTTCGCAAGCATGCAAAATGCAGTCAAAATCTTCGTGAGCTTGTCCCAAGCTAAAGCTTGTGGGTAAATTGTTAGAGCAAATTCTGCAACCTTACCGCAAGCTTACTGCAACTGTATGGCCACAATCAAAATCTTTGCAAGCTTGTCGCAAGCTTGTCGCAAGCTTGTCGCAAGCTTATAGGTTAATTGATAGAGAAAATTGCCTGGTGCCCTCCCAGTTACAAAAAAGAAAGTTACTTTGTTCACTCTGAAATTCAAAATGGCGGTTTGACTGTTTCTGTGTGCAGCTTAGATTTAAGGACAATAATTCTGTTAAAGGTATAAAATTGATTAATACTATTATAACTAACTGCATGCATTAACATGCTAAATAACTTCACCATATTTTCATTCCCCATAAACCTCAATAATCTACACATTTTAACAAAGTAATCATAGTAACTTCCCCTAAATGTGCAATACAGTCCCACCCATTGTAATTTGTGTGTGTATTAACAGGTATTTTTATTGTTACCTATAACTCAATACCGGTACATTCTGCATACCTCTTTTTTTTTTAATAGTAAAATAAATGAATGTATAACAGATTTGAGTGTATTATTTCATCCTTTTTTTTTTATGTTTCACTTTTGTGCAAATTTCAATTAAATTTCCTAATTGTATCCCCCGAACAGAGTTCGGAGGATACTATGGATTTGGCCTCGTTGCACCGCTGCGTCCGCTGCATCCGCGTCCGCCACAGAGATTTTCTTGTGAGAGCGCTCTACTGGCTGCAGTTCTTCGTAGATCATCTTCAAATTTGGCATGAAGGTGTATTATGGTACAACGAAGATGTCTGTTGTTTCTGGTGATGGCGCCCTCGCTTGTTCTGTCTTTATACATGAAAATAAGGTCAATTTAACGGGGTCTGCTTGTGTGTGCAACGTACGCTGGCCTTGTTTCTTGACCGATTTTTTTTTTCAAATTTGGTAGGCCTATGTATTAATGTATCATAGTCAAATCTATACACCTACGTGTATACCTATTGATAATGCTGCCCTCACTGTTCCACCTTTTACAGGGTCAAAGGTCACCCTGATCATGTCAAAATTTGCAAATGTGCTTATATATGCAATAACTTGATTGTTACTCAACGGATTTTATTCAGACTTGCTAAGGAGGTGTATGGGTGGTCATTCTACATGAAGGACACAACAGTTTGTGGTGATGGCGCCCTCAGTGTTCCGACTTGGATGCCATGTCACATTTCTTGTGTGTGCTCTATCAGCCACATTTCTTATTAGATTTTCTTCAAATTTGGCAAAAAGGTGCATCATAGTGAAATCAAGGTGCCTATTGTTTTTGGTGGTGGTGCCCTCGCTTGTTCCGTCTTTATACATGAAAAGGTAAATTCGACAGGGTCTGCTTGTGTGTGTGATGCTGGCCTTGTTTCTCGACCGATTTTTTTCAAATTTGGTATGTAAAGGTATCATAGTCAAATCTATACACCTATACCTACAGTGTATTGATAATGCTGCCCTCACTGTTCTAGCTTTTACAGGTTCAAAAGTCACCCTGACCATGTCAAAATTTGCAAAAATGCTTAAATATTTATGCAATGACTTGATCGTTACTCACTGGATTTTACTCAGACTTGCTATTTTAAAGGAGGTGCGGGTGGTCAATCTACATTGTACATGAAGGACACATAACAGTCTGTGGTGACAGCGCCTTCAGTGTTCCGACTTGGAGGCCATGTCACATATCTTGTATATGCTCTATTCGTAAGCTATTTAGAAGCGACATTTCTTGTCAGATTTTATTCAGGCTTGCTATGGAGGTTTTGTGGGGGGTTATTCTAGGTACCGGTAACAAAAGTTTTCATTGACAGCGTCCTCATTGTTCCAACTTTTAAGGATATTTCATATTTCTTGTATGTGCTGTATGGTACTACATGTAACCTCAATTCTTATGGGATTTAATTATTCAGACTTGCTAAGGATCGGTAAACGAATGATCATTGTACATGTACATGTAGGACACAACAGCTTGTGGTGGTGGTGCCCTCAGTGCTCCAACTTAGATGCCAGTCACATTTCTTGTGCATGCTCTATCAGCCACATTTCTTGTTGAATTTTGTTCAAACTTGCTATTGAGGTTTATGGGAAGTTATTCTAGGTAACAAAAATGTTCATTGCCAGTGCTCTCATTGTTCAAACTTTTATAGGATGACATGTTATATTCCTTGTATGTGCTATATACCAGCCTCATTTCTCGTCAGATTTTATTGTATCCTGCGACAGTTGCCATATTATACAACATTCTGGCCTAAAGTAATCCAGATGGGGAATGGGAGATTGGTTCAGGGGATACAATGTATGTGAAGAGTTGTTCGCAAAAACCGATAAGTCCATATTTACCAAATGGAGATATTTGCGATTAAAGGTCAAGAAAAATAAAGAGAATAATAAGGAAATTTTTGCTTCTTTTGACCGTAACTTCAAAAATGTACCTTTATATGTAAGGACCAATATATCATTTTAAGGGTATAATTTGTACTTTATAACAGAAACCGTACTTCAAAATCTTCAAAAATGGACTTATCGGTTTTTGCGAACAAACTCTTCAAGTGCTCGAACGGGTCTCCTGTGCGAGCGCTCTATAGTAATCAAATTTCTTAATTTCTTTAAAAAACTAAGCTTGCAAAGGCTTGCGACAAGCTTAGCAGCAAGCATTCCGCGAACTGGTGGCATAGCACACAAGGTTGCAAACTCCCTGCAAGCTTGCAGGTCAGCTAGCCCTGCAAGGTTGCCAGAAGTCAATACACAAGGCTGCAAATTTGCAGGTCAGCTACCAGTAGCCCTGCAAGGTTGCGGCAAGCTAATATGCAAGGTTTCAAACTTTGTGCCAGCTTGCAGGTCAGCTAGCCCTGGAAGGTTGCAGCAAGCTAGCATGTTAGGTTGCGGCTGCTCATTTGAATATTTGGAACCCTGCAAGCTTGCGGCAAGCTTGCCACAGACTGGCCCGCAAGCTTGCAGCGAGCTAGCCAGCAAGCTTGCGGCAAGCTAAAAACTTTGTGCAAGCTTGCAGGTATGTGAGCTAGCCCTGCAAGGTTGCAGCAAGCTAGTATGCAAATTTGCAGCAGCTCATTTAAATATTTGGAACCCTGCAAGCTTGCTGCAAGCTTGCTGCAAGCTTGCCACAGGCTGGCCCGCAAGCTTGCAGTGAGCTGGCCGGCAAGCTTGCGGCAAGCTAAAAACTTTGTGCAAGCTTGCAGGTATGTGAGCTAGCCCTGCAAGGTTGCAGCAAGCTAGTATGCAAATTTTCGGCAGCTCATTTAAATATTTGGAACCCTGCAAGCTTGCTGCAAGCTTGCCGCAAGCTTGCCGCAAGCTTGCCGCAAGCTTGCCGCAAGCTTGCCAAGATCTGGCCCGCAAGCTTGTGGCAAGCTAATCCGCAAGCTTGCGGCAAGCTTGCGAGGCATGCTTTACAGATTTGTATAAGGGAAGAAAGCTTGCTGCCGTGGCTATAAAGATGAGCCAGGCCAGAATACATTCACGGCTAGCAGCAGTCGGCAGAAAGTGAGCATGACACCAACAGACAGGTAACCTTCCCTTTCTGCCACCGTTCCTGATGTCTCCCGATGGGAGGAGAAGGGAGTGAAAGACCGAATTCGACGCAGAGAAAGCGAGGGAGAAAGAAAGGAACCCCAAAGGCCAAGGGTGGTTGGCTGATTTCATTAATTCTGCCAGCAATATGTGCTTCCAAGGCCAAGAAATCTCTCAAATTCCACCCCGTCCTCGGATATCACCCCAAAGTCACAAGGCAGCCTATACTGACAAACCATGTCCCTCCTCGCCGTCCGGTATCAAGCTACTCTAGGTAGAATGTGCTCCATGCAAACAATTGTACGGCTTCAACAGCATAAACATCCGTAGGGCTCAAAGATGAGACATTTTGCCTCAGAACAGGCTTCATTCATCAACGTTTTCATTGTAATCTAATCACATCAACAGAAATAGGCAGTTCAGAGCTTATTTCCAAATTGTTTAAAATTTTGGCAAATAACATTACCAGTAATAGTACCACTCTTGCAGTCAACCATAGAAATTTGTGATTTCTTCACCTACTGTTTTTTACTATAAAATAGTAAAGAACTCTAACCAAATCTAAGGTCGGGAAAACTGTTGTTGCAATTGCAAAGTTTTCTAAACCACCTCCCCACTTCTAATACTTCAGTCCGTGTTTTTGTAGTCATAATCATGCAAAACGACAATCTTCTTGTGTGATGCTACATATTTGTTTTTATTCTAAAATTGTACATGTTTTTATGACTTCATGATGAAGTCTGAAAAAAATACACATCAAAATCATTCAAGACCTGTTTACAATGTTATCAAAGCCATTAGCAATAAATTCGGGTCTAATTAATCATGTTAAATCTTATCATCTTCACAGCTTCTTCTTTTATTCTTAATAAGAATTGAACTTTAGAACAAAATTTCCAGTTTCACACACAGTACAACTTGCCTCCACTGCGAAATGATGACACCTTTCCACTGCACTTCCATAATTCTGATATGAAGATTCTCTGGTTATTCCTACACAAGAAAGCCATCCAATCCAATGCAAACATCCACGAGAACATCGATTTTTTCCCCCCTCCTTTTCTTCGCCCCACCCTCGCCCGCCCCATCCCTTCCTTCTCCCCGACAAATTTTCCTCTAACCCCCTCATAACCACATTCCTCATGCAGTGTCACATACTGGGTGTTTGTATTGCAGTTGACTGTCGGACTAGAGTTGGGCTAAACCAATACTTTGAGTGTGATTTCAACCAATTATTGAATTTCCAGCCATTCCATCTCTCCGGTGGGTTTCTTCCCTCCTTTTATTTGCCCGTATCCCAATAAATATATTTAATAAATGAAACTAATGTGTTATTTGACTTTTCCCCTTGCTTCGTGAAACCTAATATCTGCCAACATCTCTCTATGCTCTTTTTCTGCCTCTCATTTTCTCTCTCTCTACTCCAGTCTCTCTCATCATCTCCCTCTCCCTTTAAAATTAATAACATCTCTCATCAAGACACACACAACAGCTCCCAAAAGAACATAAATGTCAGTATCATTCCTCCGACAATTCAATTACTACACTTCTATGTGCAGTAAATGAACTTATTTTACTCTCGCGAAGTAAAATTCAAACATTCCGTCGTTGGTTGCCCTCCCCGCATCACTTCTCCATCCCAATTTGTTTTATCTCTTCCCCGGGGTATACCTGAAGGGCAAGAATTTTAATAGAAAACAGACAAAATAAAGAGGTTCGAACTAGCTCCTACTCAAAGTACACGGTGTCAGAGGATGGATAGTAATTCACTAGCAGCTAGGGTACTTCATCGCATAATCATTCAGAAACATACAATTTATCACAGTGTACACTGTATGTACAGAAAGTGCTGTAGAATCTGTTTAAAAGAAAAACCAAAAGAATCATATTCTAGGATATGAACGCGCATCGAGCTGCACCAGAGCTTCAGAGCCAACGTCATATTAAATGATAAGGACTAAATGCAAATCAATAACTCGCAATACCTGGCATACATTTCCATGCATCATCCATCCTATTATTATGTATGATACTGCAAATCCAGCAATCCAACAAAAAGAAAAAAAAAATCCAATTTGCCTACAGAAACACAAAAACACAGCCAGAGAAATTGTTGCCCCTGGACACTGCTATCTGATTTGTTAGACCATCAGTCTGTAAAAAGTTGATCTGGAGCAAACTCTCCACTGGGGATATGTGTCCATAAGAAACCACAATAGGCTTTTGTTTGTTTTGTGGGTGTCCCTTTTTTCAAGTAAACAGAGCTATGGCAATAGATGTATCATGTCTGTCATATGTTCAGGTAAATTTTGCGGATAATTTGTAGTTTGAAACATGCTTTTCTTTCTGTATCTTGGGACCCACATGATACCTAGAGGTGAAGGGTAGGAAAAGTTTCATTGGAGGTTTTTGCATGAATTAATAATGCAATGTGCAGTTTTTGGATGGGCAGTGCGCAAAAAGCCAACGACACAAGACAAGGTGAGTAGAAGCGTACCTCATCCCTCCCAGAATGAGAACAGGACTAATCTGAATTTCATTCTTCCTCTTGCGCAGAGGAGCGTGGACTACCAGGAACATTGTTTTCCGGAAGCAATGGACAAAACAGACAAGATAATGACGATTCCGTTTGGAAATCTTCCAGAAGGATGGGACTTTAATTGACATGTTTCTTCTGACTTCCTGTCAATACCGAAGACCACGTTGCATGACTTCCAAGGGCCATTCACACTGACAAGTGAAATATTGCCATTTAAAGAAAACTTGCAATGTTACGTTAAAAGGTGCCACATAGCAGCTGTGGCATGAGCCCTCTGCAACATCATGAACAAAACTGCACAAAATAGTTTAATTTTTTACGACACGTGAAAATTTGCCATCATGATTTGCTTTGAGAATCCTCGCTAAGATAACTCACATTTGTCATCCTGTGACTTCCATGCGATGGCTACATGTAGATTCCCCCTCACATCCACGAGCAACACTGATGGCAACTGCTGTAGCTGGCCATGTTCTCATTTACATAATGTTGAAGCTGAAATCAGACTGCCCATCCATTCACAGATGTGCATCAAACCGAAAAAAAAAAGAATAATCAGAAACTTTGGTAATAGCTCAAGTTCCCTTGCAGTGTGAAAAGATCTAACCACACTCTTTTAATTATACCATGCAACATTTTCCCACGAAAATGGCTCCAGTCTACCAGTCTTCAACCCCTGCATTTAACCGACGGTTGTTGTTGTTGTGGTTGCTATCATGTTTTGTAATTGAAAACAAATGTACCACCCAACCTTTGTGAAGTTCTATTCTAACTCTTGTCTAAATATTTCAGAGCCAATGTTTCATTGTGCGATTATATAGCAAGCCAGCATGAACAAGACGTACAAATGCAACGGATGTCAGCCACAGATTACTGTAAAACGAGGAATGTTCGAGTGCATTTTAATTTCGCGAATTTCGCGAGCGCCAAGATTCGTGAAATTACAATGCACGCGAAAATTCTTGTCTACACTATATGCATTGAATGCCAGTGGCATTTCGCGAAAATTTCATGCCGCAAAAAAAGCCGTCGGCTCCAATTCGCGAAAAATTCATGCCGCGAATATATCATGTTTTACAGTACTGAAAGCTGAACAACTCCTCACAGGTAAGAAACAAGGAGTGTTCCACGAACTCCTCCAAGTCTGCTGTTCACAAAGAAATGAATAAAGACTTCAGTGCAAAGAATCCCCTTCTGGAGGGCCTTCAAACCTTGTCTCCTCTGAAGATGACCTCCATTTGTACAATTGTGCCATAAGAGTGAGGCTTCGGAAGAAAACCAATCACAGTTACACAACTTTCCTGTTCAATATTGTCTTATGGAGGCGATATGGGTGTCTGCAGCTGTGCACAGATATGCCCCGCATGGGACAGAATTCATACCAGCATCATTTTCTGATCACAAAATATTTGCATCATGAAAATATAATTTTTTGAAAGCCTTTCCTTTTCTGTTTTTTTTTTTCAAATAGCATCTAATAATGTGTTCTATGTCACCAATACTGTACCATACAAACAAAAACACATGAATACCACAAGGTTTAAGTAACTAATATCTGGGGTTAACAACATCAAAAGAATAAATAAAGGACACCATACCTAGAAATACCATACATCAATATAAATTTATGAATTTCATCCATCAGCTAATAAAGAACGTTGACTCCCACTGTATTTTCATAGGTGAACACCTCACCCCGAAGGCAAATATATATTGTGTAAGTAAACAGGTCCATGATCTGTTTGAAACACAGTGATACACAGTGATGCAACTTCAACTTACATTCTTTAAATTCCATTAGCTCTATTAAAACCAAAAGGATGGACACATACGCCATATCCAGTCACATCTAAGGGTTTGAAAGAAGTGTTTGAAATGCAACAGACGGACTTGCAGCCTCACTGAAGTAGAATTTCATACCCTGAGGTTTGAACATTGTATATTTCTCCCAAATACAACAAAAACTATCACGTGTTATGTACACTTTGTACTGGAGGTGGTGTACATGCACTATATGTGTCAGGTAAGTCAAGCACTATTAGAGTTACAGATGGTACCTAAAACTTTAATTTTCCATAGTATTAATGTTTGCAGCATTGCTGACAAATCAACAGCTAGCTAGCTATGTAGCTAGCTATGCATAACTACACTTCAATGTCTTTGTGCCTTGTGTACACAGTGTGTAGCCAAACATTTTGTCCCATACTGCTATTCTAAATATTCTATCTTGCTATAAATACAAGTGTATGTTTACAAGAAAACTTCTCACAGAATTTTCTGCAGATAGGTAGACATTACTAATGGTCTAGTATCACATGGTCATATTTATCCAATCACTGACTAGTATTGGACTACCCCATTGATAATCCATCAAGATACTAATCCCCACACTAAATATGATTTGATGTCCTTTCTTTTCTGGTTCATTCCACTCAAAATTGCATTTCATCTTAAGTTGATGAGCATACATTTGTGATGCGTATCAAAAAAAATGCAAAAGGAAATGTTTAGAAATGATTGCCAAATACCTTTTACAAACATTAAGAAAGTCTTCCCTTCAACAGCACACCAATTTAGACATGGACAGAAACAGAGAATTCTACAATACTTTCAAAAGAAGCAAATGAGGAAGAGTACATTGTACACAGACATAAAACCTGACTAGACATTCAAAGGTTATGTCAGTCTATAACAACATGATATGAGTATGTTTTATCCAATTCCCATGATGTGTACATACTGATGTACAAAGTATGTACGAACCCAAATATTGTCTCATTAGCGTGCAGGTTTTTATTGAACAACATATGCATCAAGGGTTTAAAAACCCCATTATTCAAAGTTCCCTGACCCCATCTTTTACAAAGTGGAATGCATCACATTGCACTATGCATTGATTATCTAATTAGAGGTTCTAGCTGTCTAAGCTATAATGTCGTAGAGTTCCAATCAAAGGACTATTCAGTATGTGGGTGCGTGAACACTGATATGCAGTGACATTCCTGTTAAGAGCTCATGAAGAGCACTTCCCAGATGTTTTCTCAACTTGTACAGTTATGTCTTAGCCCCCCCCCCCCATGAAGTGAAAGAGTCCAAAGTACTGTAAAACACGATATTTTCGCAGCATGAAATTTTCGTAAATTGGAGCGCACGGCCTTTTTCGCAGTGTGGTACTAAATCATTGCGAGTTGCCTCTTACATTCAATGCATATAGTGTAGAGAAGAACTTTCATATATATATGCATTTTAATTTCACGAATCATGGCTCTCACAAAATTCACAAAATTAAAATGCACACGAACATTCCTCGTTTTACAGTATGTACTTGGGGTACAAAAAAAAAACCAAGTGACCAAGATAAATGTGAACATATTATACAGGGTATATGTGTTCGCACTACACATTTTATCTGTGTTATATAGTGCCCTGCTTCACTACACTCTAAGCACTCATTATTAGTCAACTACTTTGAAGTATTCATTGACAGAGTTCTGTCTCGTAAATCATAGTATCAAATGAAATTGTGGATTTTTAAGAGGAATACAAGTGACTCGGTTCATACAGCTGTTTACTGGTAGACTCATTCTAGTCATGAACTTGTGATATTTCATTTCATGGTCTAATTGACGAAGACGTGATACATTGGTAGCACATTTACTGACACTTTTCCCTGGACTGTACAAAGTACAATGACATAATGAAAAAAAAAACAACAGAATAGCATTTTGCATACTGACATTCATGCTGTGTTGCATTTTCAACCAGTCTTAATCTAATTTTTCTATTCTTTTTTTTTTTTTGGAATATAGGGGGCCTAAACATAGATTGCATGAGCACTGCAGAAAATAATCAGTATTGACCGACTTTGGTGCAAGCTCTAATAAAACATATAAAACGTATTATATAATATACAATTATTAGTAAGTTGGTGACAATCTTACTGAAGACTGAATGACAAGTTACTCAAATACTGATCAATAACAAACCAGTCCGCCTCCTTTCATGTAAATTCTAATTTTGTCTTGTAGGTAAAAAAAGAAAAAATATATATATTACACATATACAGTGTATATATCCATATATTGTATACACATCCTAATGTCCATATGAAATGATGAAGGTGAATTATCAACACTTCAAATATTACACATGAAACATATTGCAACACATAAATACCAATAATAATAGAACACCAAAGTAGATGGGCACATGTACAATGTACAGTAGTACACTCATGAAGAAATTATTATCATCTGCAATTGACAACCGATGTATGGTAGATAAAGATAAGAATAGCATGGCCTATGTCCCGCAATAAGGGTATAATGAATGAGGCAAATCACTGTAAATAAACAATCGATATCTCTGGGAGAACATCAAGTACAAATATCACAAATCCAATATATCCCCTCCTGTCATAATATTTGCTTGGCCAGCGCATTGTTCCTTCAGGTTTACGGCGAAATTTTCTCCCCGCGTAAATTCCCCTCAAGACTCACACATGTCAATCAGATGAGTAATTGGATTATTTTTGGATATTGGGGTTCCAAGCAATAGGAAGCTGGGGCCAGGCCAACTAAAGAATGAAAGCTATTGGTGGGGGGGGGGGGGGGGGGGGGGGGGGTAGGAAGGGGAGAAGAAAACTGCCCGGACACATACTACCAGAATATTGGGGGTACTCTTTCTTTGATGGAATTATGAAAAAGGCTGGTCCCCATTTCAATCTAGCACAATCCAAGGGTGCATAAACTCCAACATGCATAATGCCACAAAAACAATAACAACCAAAAATTATTGTTGGTATGCTTTTCTTTGTACATTTGAAAGCATGCACAGAAAGTTATTGTGTATGCTCACAAGCCTTTACACAGATTTCTTCCAGAAAATAACCCATCTGGGCTGCAATCTTTTGGATCATTGTACATCAAACAGAACTACAGTACCATGGCCGTTGTGTACATTCATCAAAACACAAATTTATACAATGCTACAATGCAACATCTGTACCTTCATACAACGTAGCTTGCGGCACAACATTTGCAGTAAGGCAATTGTGACCTGCTAGTCAGGTATTATTCACAGGGTGCAAAATAATGCATTCTACGAACACAGGCAATCTTATCTATATGTTTCATCATGCACAATTTTGATTAGACCCAGGGTACATTGTATGTCCCTTGTGAGCATCAATCAGTTGATACTAGTGCCATAGTGGCTTTGGTTACATCATCTCACTGCTACAAATTTACTCTTGGAAAAAAAAATGAAAGAGAAAGACTTCAAAATCAAATTGAATTAATTGAAATAATGTGGAAATGGACTGCCAATTAAATTCAACAAAGGGTATGCAGAACTTACAGGCCTATGCCTGTTGTTTACACTGTAGGACCCTACATGTAATGGCAAGAAGGCAATGAAAATATTGAAATGTAAGCAACTTCTTTGTCTAATTCTCAAATGAGCAGATGAAATTGTAGGCATTTTTCTTGGAGATTGATGAAAGAATGAGAAGATCAGCTCCTTTTTCATCTGATATATTTCAACACGTGGCTTCCAGCATCAACTGCAGTGCAGCTGTACTAAAAAAAAAAAAAAAAAGAACGAGTAGAAGTATCTTATCATTACAGAGTTCAGAAAGAAAGAAAAAATTGTAGCAATATAGTTCAGTTGAATGTCTCCGTAAGACCAAATGTAGCCCTGGAGCTATGGCACATACACTGTGATTTTTTTTTCTTTCTCACGATGATGACAAAGTTCCTAAAATCTTGTAGTTTTGATTTTTCCCATATCAAAAGTAGAATCAACAAGTTGTATAATATTTGTGAAACAAAATTCAATCAAAATGAAACACAGGAAAGAACAATCCATGTTATTCTTCATCTCATGCACACACATCCTTCAGTAATCCACCCGAGTTTCAACATTGTTTCATCTTTTAGATTTTAAAGTATGGACAAGAGTGATGTCTGTACCATGAAATATAGTGCAAGATTTCAACAGCTCCATGTACAAAGAACATACTGTATACGCTATATATTTTGCGGGGGTTTTATTTTCGCAAATTTCGCGAGTCGGGAGCTATTCGCGAAATTAACAACACGCGAAAATATTACCTTCCAAAATGAATCCCTTGCTTTGATGATACGAACATTTCAGTACTAGTATACCATGTCACGGCTTACCGAACAGACCATACTGGCTAAGCTTGTTTATGCTCGTCCACGTCTACTTACGAATACTGTAGAGAGCCAATCCATTATCGCAAGGGGACCACTCGTCAGAAATCTAGCGCGATGGACTTAACCACTTCAAAAATGTTCAATTCTAACTTGCTACTAGTTTGCAGAGTTTGGTAAGTTTTTTTTCATGCAGTGTATAACTAGTATCATTCTTATTTGCTAGTACATTGTAAGTTGAAAATTCACACTTTCTTTGCCACTTCATATTTTCTCTGGTCCCCCAATCGCGAAATTAACCACTCGCAAAAATGTGTGACAGCAGCAATTCGCGAAAATTTATGTACGCGAAAATTATAGCGTATACAGTAACTGAACCAAGTTTTTGAGAAAAAAAAAGTCTGTAGAGGAGCAGTTTTCTATCAACAATTGAAATTTGCTTTCCTACTGCTTGCCAGAGCATATCAAAGCCAACCACTACAACATCATGCAGCATTAACCACATCTGAAGAAGCTGGAATTTTAAATAGCAGCTACAGGAAATTCCAATTAAACATTTTCACCCTAACTCCCTTCGAATGTTAAACGTCACGTAACAAGAACAGTTTCACTCTACGATAGAGAGAAGCTGCAGAAATGGTACAATGTACATATCAGCTTGGGTAATTTTGTATCTAGGCCAACTAACATTTCATTAGATGACACGATTCCATGGAAAATGCATGACATCTGCAGAATGCACAAGAAGGCCGGGAAACAAAGAAGAACATTTTTCATACGGATTACTAGCTGTTCTCTTGTGATTCTGCGCACTATTCCATGATCAATCAAGCACTGCCACAAATCATCCTCCCTCACCAGGAATGGCCGGATGTTAAGAGACAATTCAACTCTTTCTGTCTCCCGTTTCATCCTCATTTTAGTCATTTTCAAACTGACATTTCATTTCAACATCAAAAGGAAAACTTTACAATGCACTTCTGGCAGAGACTTCTTTCAGTGAGGCTAAGACTACAGCATTCACAGACTTGAAAAAAAAGACTGGAAACAAATTTCAGTTTTCTTAGGAAGATACTCCTCTACAGACTTTCAATTCTAAAACTCAGTAAAGCTATGTTCATCACCTATGAAGCTGTTGAGATCCTGTACCATTTTACGACACAGGCATCACTCTGGACTGCATTTAAAATCTAAAAAACTCTGGTGGATCACTGGAAGAAGTGTGTGTATGAGATGCATCGGAAAGAACAAAATGCATCGCTCCGTCCTGTGTTTCACTGTGATTGAATACAATACACATGCGAAGCATCTGCGTCTCAGCTGTGTGGATGGATTTTTGAAGGGTACAATGCCGGGCAAGAGCTTCTGGGGGTTTCTGCTTCGGGAGAAACCTGGTTGGAAGTTTATGTACATGTGCCAATCATATCTTGGGTTTCGTCAACAGGCTATCGGTGTGTTGACCAGATGCTTTTCCCTGAATTTTATCCTTACTTTTTCTCTCTCTATCTTCTCTTTTTTCCTCCGTCTATCTCTCTCTTTTCTGAACGCACGCGCACAAATATGATCTGATATTGCTTCGGCTGCCGAGAAACATCTACAATCAACATTCTTGTCTCACCAGGAGCCCTCAGACGAAGGGGAAATGCCAATCACCAATTTTTCTGCAAGATACTTTTGCACATGGTCCAACATTTCTGAATGGACTACACCACCCCACCCCATATCAGCTGTCATTCTCATGAGTCTAACTTGTTAATTGCCATGGTAACGCCACAAACAGGCAAGAGGCGTACACAATGCAGCAATGGCATACCACCTGCTTCCAAAATAGGCATGCAGTGCAGTCATAGAACACTAAAATTTTGAACACTCAGATGAGCATTTTACTACCATTTTATAAGAGGCCAATTCATATTACCCATTTCACAGAGATATTAATCAAAGGAACATTTGAGGCTCTACAGGGAAAAATGAAAGGTTAACTACCGGTAATCCATTTCACAATGTCACGAAGAAGGGGAAAAATTCACAAAAATTACACACCTTATAGAACATCACGAACAGCAATGGAGGATGGTGGTTTAGAGTTTAACAAATAAAAAAATTGCATATGTACTGTGTAAGTCATCATACTTGTGGATATATTTTATGAATCAAAACTTGTAAAACAAATTCATGAGTGGTTGAAATCACCATCAAGACCACAGCAACAGAATGAGGGGGGGAAAAATGCATGATTGATTTCCACAGGAAAAGTTAGTTATTTCTAGCCTTGAAGATGATATACAGCACATTTGCTATTTCCGAGGCAAATTTTTGAGTAATTAAGAACACTGATTTTGACTGACTCACTAAATTTGCTAGAGAGTAAATACATGGCAAAATGTACCATATGCATAGTTGCATATAAAATGGTATCTCATGAATGTACGATGTAGGCCCATAGCATGTACAATATGGTTGCAGTTTGATTACATTTCTGCGACAATGTCTGTTTGTTTTACTCCGATTTATTTTCAAATGTCACCACACGCACTTCTACAATAGTACCCAAGTCATGAGCACCTGCCTTCAACCCCCCTTTTGAAATGAGAAATGCTTGGTTTATACTTGATTTGAATATTTTTGTTCATTCCATCTTTCCCTTTTTCTTCCATTCCATCTGCTCATTACTGATCTGCTTTGAAAATGCAAAACACATTCAAATAACCAACCCTCTTCAGAAATGATCTAGGAGCATGCCCTACAGGCACAGACATTGTCTGACGGAAAAGCTGGCAGGTACAAAGCAAAAGAGAAAAACAAAATTGTTTGCAACAAAAGGCCTGAGTAAAATGATGAAATAGCTGTAACTGTGCACATCAACATTTGATCAAATATCACAGAGAAATGCTACCACCTTGAAGTTGAATCAAAATTTTTACCTTTATCGACAAGTGACTTTATCAAGACACAAATATGCTCCTACACCATGTAAATTGTTATACTGACAAAAGGTTTACCTGATCCCTTGCCTTAATTAACCTGCGCAGATCATCATCATACTGTGATTACAAAGAAAAACAGCACTTTTCAACAATCTGCACCTTGGCAAAGATTATCAAAATTTTTGCATCACCAGTGCAATGATCATCCTCTCATCTTGATTTTGTACTATGTACAGAGTTTAATCTCAGATTTGCAGGCATTAAAAAAAAACCAATAAAATAACAGCATGGTATTCAACTGCAATAGATAAGAGCATCACACACACATTTACAACTGTACACATGTACTGGGAAGCAAATAGAGTAGGCCTATCAGTTGTATTTCTTCTACACAATTAATTTTTTCGTCCATTTGATTACTGAACAAAGAAATGGTTACAAGATCAATATTTAACTTCATCAATTCATGATAGCTTTTGTATGTACCGTATATATCTGAGTATCCATTCTGTTCTTTTTTTCTTTTGGAATGGGAATTATTTTGATGGCCACCAATCATATAGTATGTGTACAAAATCATATTTTAACCATCTTTGATGGTGCAAAACTATGCATGTACATGTATAAAACTTTCTTAGATACCTATGTATCATGGATATCTTCACTATTTGCTTCAATGTCTGTCAAAATGATCAACACTTACTTGCATTCTTTTGTGTGATATGAATGATATGAAAATATCCAATGTGCCGATAGAATACATTCCCAAATATTCCCTCGGTCACGTATACAATATTGAACCATGTACATTTATATCTTCTGAAATATCCATAATGTTGCAGCAGGTTTGATAAACTTTCCAGCATGCACAGCTGTACTGAAGGCCCCCTTTTTTTAAGGCTTTCTTGTAATTAAAGAGATTCCCTTTGAATATTCAGTCAACTCACTGAAATGAGGTGGAAAATTGCTGAAACCATAGACTATTACAAGGACAAGAATCTGATTGACTGCGTGGTATCGAGAAAATTTTAACAAGAGAACAGGATAATAAGGGTATTAAATGATAAGCATATCAATGTATAATATTCTGGACATATGTAAGCACCAACACACAGTCAATAGGGTCAAGAGCATAATACACGACAGTTTTCAAAAGCATTTTGTGGAAATCTCCTGACACAGTCGTCACTTTCTCACAAACTTTTGTGAAGATGGTTTCAATCTGAATTTATCAGGGTTTTTTTTTTCCACATCCTTTACAAAACATTCCTCAACATATTTTCAAAATGCCACCAAAATTCAAAGATCTACAAATTTCAATATTATGCTCATTACACCATGCTCTAAATCCACAAACAGAAAAAAAAAATCCTGGAAGTTAAATCTGTTGACATTGGCAAAGCACTGAAACAAAGTGGTCTACAGCTCACATAAATATCTTATTATATGTTTCATTCTGTTGCTAGGAAAAATAAATGTTTTATTTTTTAGTTCATTTCAAAATTTCTGGTTGACTTCTGTAACTATCATCTTCGGTACATCAATGTCATCCATTGCCTACAAGAGCCTAAAAATATGCAGCACAGGATCTAGAAATAACAAGTTTACAAATGATGCCCCCAAAAATGTACACGTTTTCTCCTCTGAAATTCTGGTCATAGTAAATGCTCTTTTATGTGTCAACACAACAGCAGTGCCTTTCCACTCTACTGTAAGACAGTCTCAAATAACGGTGCTTGGCCACGATTCAAAGTTTAGTCCTGTCGCAGCCATGGAGCAGACCAATCACAAATTCCTGCGAACACAGGTCGGGGTTTCAATCTGACCCTTGTGTACACAGACCCATGTGTAACTCCAGCTTGGGAGCCATGCAAGGTTATGCATGGAAGGGCAGCCATGCGAGAGGTCTGTACTGAGCACTGCAGTGCTGCAATGTACGCTGCTGCCTCTTGCCGACACGAGAGGGGTGCATTACAAAGGGGATCATGCCTAGCCCGCCTGTGTACACAGTATACAGTACACTCCTCCACTCCAGTACTACGTACTGTATTTCGTATGTGGCCGGGCTGTGATTTACGGACACATTGATAACAGCGGCAAAACAAGGACGGGGGAATTATGATTACGCAAAAAAAAAGAAACTCACCCCAGGTCCACCGACCATAGATCCATTATGGTATCCAGCATTTGCAATGAAAGCGAGACTTCCGTAAGGGGCGAATCGAGCGAGATGGTCGATTTTGGCTCCTGAATGAACGAGAGAATGGGTGAAGGAAAACGGTTATAGTAGGCAAAAATTTGCGGTTGGACGGTAGGACAGGCCATTATACGCGGCACGCAAAGCCGCCGCCAGCCCGAGCAGCACGCGAAAGCGTCCCGCTGGAAGCACTGCCTTTACAGACTCAGCACATCTGCCGACGCCATGAAACGTTCGTTTGACTTTGTTTACTCTTACAAACATTTCAGTTGACAGAAATTCAGCCGTCCTAGAGGAAAATTCATAATAAAATACCATCGACTGACTTCCATTTACGACACCACTTAATTATTAAAATCGTCATTAGCGATTTCACTGAGATTTTTCATGGACATGTAAGGTTGTATGGTTTCATTTCTTACCGTCACTAGCCGTGTGTAATTTCTTGTGTCGATCTTCCTTAGAATGATCGCCGTATCCCGAGCCCAGTCGTTTATTTCTCTGTTAGGAATGATCATAAAAACAATTTGTGAAAATTAGTACACATTTACGATGATAGAGCATAAGTGTGACACATTTCATGGACGGATCAGTCGGTTCTAGAAGCCGTATCGGGTTTCAAAACCCCATTGTCGTGTACCTGCGAACTGGAGCCCTTTCGAGATACCGATTCCCCCTCATCGATCAAGCTCGACTTCACGTCGTTCAAATGATCGAAAGAGTCCCGAGGTCCGACCACGTTTTCGCTCGCTTTTTCCTCTTGTTCCCCTTCCGTATGATACGTCTTCGTCTCATCTGGTGGTCCATCATCCTCTCCACCACGACTATGCTGCTGTGGCATGCTGTCCTAGTAAAATCCAACAAGAAAACGTTGTTAAATTCTCCCCTAGTTGACCCCACTTTTTCGCGTTAGACCCATTCGAAACACGCACCCGCTCCACTGAATTCGGCCATTCACTTGTGTGTACATGCAGTGTGCGAAGTGCGAGGCTGGCGAACATCAAAGCGCTGCCGCACCCTTGATTGACAGGTCGGTCTGTCAGTTGGGTCAACGAGGGCCAATCAATTATCGCCCTGGCCAATGATGTCACTCCTTGGCTCATGAATATTAATCGAATTCCTTGCATTCCTTTTTGATGATATACTAAACCCCATCGCATTCAAAATGGTAAACATTGGCGGGTCGACTGTATTATCCAACCATTTCTGCTCAGTTCTTGTGTGTATTCCGTACAGCGTGATCCTCATATTCTACGAATTTTCCGTTATCATCGTAGCAGCCTGCGCCCTGTCTCACTCCGCGCTACCAGTCGCTTCGCTAAACAAGATTTGTTTGGTGCTGTCCTATTTTCGCTTCAGTGGCTTTAATAGTCATATTACGGGCAAAATATAAATCATACCGTCCACTAATCGAACAGGATAGATAGGCTCTAGATCAGAGTAGATTGAAATGTTTATAATTTCACATTGTTTTTTTACTTTCATTTCTATAAGTTCCTGGGAGAGAGCTGACCAATGGTTATAAAATTAAATATCGATAAACTTTTTATTTTAATCTTGGCAAATGGCACAGTATCTGGTTGGGGGGGGGGGGAGAAATTATAGAAGTTGCCGACGAGATCTGGCGAATATATTGGCCACACTTAAGAGTATGAATGCAAGAGGGAGTACAAAATTTGACAGTGCATCCTTTGATACTGAGATCGGTAGTCAATTGAAAGAGAAGGCGGTCTCAGAGGCAGGCTTTCGCGGGATTCTTTTGAACTTGACGTCTAGCATGATTGACAAGTGTAATCGCCCGTTGGTCACGCCCCCTTTTGATAGCTACCGTCGTGCGGGTGGAGAGATGTGAAGAGTGAGAGTTTCTCGCCTGCCGAAAGCTAGCGCACTTGCAGTGGCTGCATGCCGCTTGCCTACTTCCTTTATGCACCTTTCCTTTTCTCGCCTTGAACATTCTGGTCGTGTAAACATGTGCAATACATGGGATGATCTGAATTAAATGTCATCAATAGTGGTAGTGTTATCTACACAATGGCGCAGATCCATTGCTTTGGTGTTATTCGTATACCCGGTGACAAAATAAGACTGTCTATGACAACCAGAACGGACGCAACTAGCTCGAGTAGGGAGCGCGGCTGGCTGTGTTTTAACTTCGCTTGATCGATTCTTGACGCTGAAATCAATAGCGTTCAAAGAAAACGGACTTGTAATAATCCCATGCCCACACAGAATGAAAAAAAAAAGTCATCAGGCGAAAAGGTTACGTGTACTTTCTAACGACTGGCCGTTGCTTTGCTACATACGTCTTTTTTTTCTGATGGGAACTTGGGATGGGAAGGGTATAGGAAGAAAGTAAAGCCGAATTATCAGAGAGAGGGGCGCAGCAAAAAATAGATTCCTTGAAGACGCGTCTTGCCTTCTTCTCTCCGAGAAAGAGAACCAACAATTTACACGTAAATAGACGAATAGATAAATAAATCTGCGCGCAATAAGTGTAACATATTCTGCAACATGAATCTTTTCTGATGATTGCGAATCCGATGCTTTAGAATATTGCAATACTAAGTATGATATTTCTCTCCGAAGTGAATGCACGCATACATTTCAACACTTGCATCTTCTCCGCTCAACCTTCCTCTCTCACTCTCTTTGTCACTGTCTCTCTCACTCTGTGGTTTTATATATATCATTATATATATATATATGTATATATACATATATATATATATATATATATATATATATATATATATATATATATATATATGTATATGTATATATATGTATATACAGCGAGAGATAGATCCCTTTCCAAACGTGCGCGGTGCCTCATTGTGGGTAGCAACGTCCGCCTCAGTCTAATTTCTTTCAGTATATATGTGTATATATATATATATATATATATATATATGTAGCCTATATACAAATATATAATATATGAAATATAATATATAATGCTGTTATCTAAAGCTCACGTGTCATGAGAGGTATACTATCGGTTGTTCACAGAGTAGAATGCCGGATATTTCCCTTTTACTACCTAAATGAATTATAGGTATATTGCCGCCCGGTGACAGTGTACAAATTAGCAAATAAACTACCACACACGGCCTCAACCACGCAAGGCAAACAACAACAATAACGATAAAGACAAAGACAAAAACGCTCAGCCTCAACCAAGTCGATGTGATCGATACAGACGGGTCATTACACAACAGCTATACTTTGGGGTCAACGACTCTTAAACTGGTAAAGAATATACATATCATAAAAGCAACGATTGATTGTTTTGTACATGTATAGACACAACAGATTATTATCATTTTATGAACATCATCGAGTTTCATTCCAATTCTCGTGACTCTAAACAATCATAATTATGACCAGAAGTATTTTCATGTGACCAACTTCATCCCGCTCAACCTATATTTTGAATGATGTCGTAAGATATAATCTATTGTCTTTTGTGTTTCCCTTTTATAACACATGCATCACCACCATCATCTTTATGTCCCCGAACTGATGATAAATTTCAGGCCGAGAACCAAGTCGCCAATTCCTCTGATATATTTCCTATCAATACCAAATAATAGGACCAGAATGAACAGTTCTTGTCTTAAGTCGTAAGCATTGAAGACATCCTTTTTATTGATTTAATCACATTATATTTTATTACATTTAACTCGGTATTTGTATCAAACTCGAAAAACAAAGTGGAGGTCCTATATGTACGAGTTGATAAATACGTTGATACAATTATACCTAAAATACATTTCTTTTTATCAATCAGACTCCTATTAGTCAATCAGACTCCTATTAGTCAATCAGACTCCTATTAGTTCTTCGGAATGTTGTATATATACATTCGGGGTTTATTATTATTATCATTATTGTTATTATTATTATTATTATTGTTATTATTATTATTATTATTATTATTATCATTATTATTATTATTATCATGATTATTATCATTATTATTATTATTATTATTATTATTACTATCATCATCATCATCATCATCATTATATCAAGCTAACAAAAAAAAGAATGAGTGCATTCCAAGAGATGCTGTATACCCAAACTGATGATCGAGAATTATTTTCCATTTCTATTTGTCTTATGTTTCCCTCCTCCCCCAGGCCTCATTTACTAAAAATAGAAATAGAAATAAGATAAGTCCCACTACAGAGACACAATAGCTTGATACTTTATCTAATCGCATTTAATGGCGTGAAGTTCAAGGTCGCATTGCTCAAGAATCAGTTTCCAAAGAGGGTTGCCGTTGCTGTAACTTTTGTAACTATTGCTTTCTTACTGCTGTCATGGTAACCGTTTTTATTAATGTTATATTGCAAATAAAGCACCTCCTGAAACAGGACCCAGAATGCAGAGCCAACTATCGCCCAGTTTATCTTCGGAGCTCTTTCATTATTGTATACCAGTAAAGTTTGCAATTCGTAGTTAACATGGCGACGACCAATCAGCAATATTATAATCAGGTGTTACACATAACTGTGGGAACTGTACTCTTATGACATCGTAATTTGCCATGACTGTACTGGAAGATGCGCTAAACGCATTCTTCCATTTTGACAAGGGCTAACTACTGGACTTGACTGCGTTCCACCAGACGACCACCGCGCTTGCGGACGACACTGGGCTCGTTTTCGCCGTCCATAAATCAACGCGATCTTCTACGGTGAGCGGAAGCGCATATTCGAGATCTCCACGCACAGATATCGAAGCAGCTATATAGCTTTTGAGCACTTAGGTCATGATTTATCGCCCCGCCCTCCTCTTGCACGCACACTTCACTTGCAAGTGCGCCATACAATGTACCTCTGATGCGACGCCAAACTTTGCGAACGGATGCAAATAGAGGCATGGCTTCAGTTTAAATAATTATGCAGTCTTCCTTATATACCTGTACCTGATTTGTGACGCAAGTGCCGGGAAAAATGTATTTAGGATATACAATATAGCACCTATTTAGTTGACTCGACTTCCTCTCTTATTACTGGGAATGTCTATCGATATATCTGGAATGTGTGAGGAAAATGACATGACTGTTTGATCAGAGTAATAACGTTTCTGTAAACTATTCTCATAGGCACCCTTCACAATCGCTGACATGCCTTTTATACGCTAATTTTGAATCCCGTGTTGACGGTCCTTGTATTAATATGTTCACATCCAGTCCGAAAACAGCTGAATGCTGATCACCGTAACATTCGCACACGTAAATAATTACGTCGAAGGAAGAAAGATTGTAAAGCTTTGTCTTGTTTTGTTTTGTTTTGTGTTGTGCTGTTGTTGTTTTTGTTTTTTTTTTACGAGTACTGTTTGTAGAGAGTTGCATACACACCAAATGTGATTTTAGCAATATAGCCGTGTGCGGGGGGGGGGGGGGGGGGATGCCTCCATGCCGTGCGTGACAATGCACACAGTCATATTGTCATGAAATTGTCGACTTCCATTTCCCCAGCCCTCAAACCACTCCCTCATTCACACTGGCTATACACAAGGCTAGGGTAGGCAGGCTGGAAGTTTACTTCCTTCGCGAAAACATTGCCATTTCATCCAATTCTTTCGTGAGTATTCTTCAGGCAAGGTTTCGTCAATTCGACCATTTCAATTTCATTTCAGCCGAGCAGACAAATGCCGTGAAGAAAGGGGGAGAGAGAAACGGGAGCTAAATTGCACGTGGCGCCCGGAATTGATTGATTTATACGAAAGAAGTAATGAGTAGTAATTCCCTGCTTTCCGCCAGCACGGCAGGCCAGCGGAGAGGCAAAAACCAGACACCACTCATCACGCGTTGGTGTCTCATGGAGGGCGACCTCTCTTGGCAGAGGCCGGTGAATCGGAAACGCTGCGAAATTTGAATGGACGCCTCAGACGCGACGGGCTCAGCGTTACTAAAAAATGATGACTCATGTAAGGACCAGACCAGGGGAAACGAGACAATATAGACGAGAAATTCTACTTAATAATAATTATTTGCTTTTGGGGGAAAAGCTGCAGAGGAAAGAAATTCAAAGTGACAGAGTAGAGGAATATATCAGAAATAACCACCGGAGCACGGTGCACGAGGGCCGAGTTCGACTTCTCGATGACTTGTCGTCTTTGTTCTTTGGTTGTGAAGGCTTAGTGTGAGAGCATGGTGGTATCTTGGATAATATGTCATGGGTTCGAAGCCCAACTAGTTTGTTTATCTGTGAAAGAGACGACTTCTTCCAAAAATGTCCCTCTGAACCCAGGTGTCTAGATGGATACCTTACAACGGTGAGGTTATAATAATAGCAGGGTCTCGTATAAGTAGAGCATTTGCGGCGCTGTAGAGTCTACCATGGATGAATACGATGTTATTATCATTATCATCACCACGATTATTACTTTCATTTTACAATCACTATGATAGATATTGTGATGACCATAATAATTACAATCATCATGTTATTCTTTTTATCACTATTATCACCATGTCTACAAGCCCTGAACGAATACAAGCCTTGTCCCATTCTGTCTTGTCTCTTAGTCTTCGTTTGTTTCATTGTTGTTCCAGTCTCGTTTCATGTTCATTCGCATATGTGTATGTGTGTCTGTTTGTTACTTTGTCTTCTCAGTGGGCTTCCAGACCCCTTTTTTCCCCAGACTTTTTTTTTTCATCGCTTCAGTTTCATGGCAATGGATAATTACCATAAGGATCCACATTATTGTATACTCTTTTCAGTTTGCTTTGTTTTGCCCATGAAACCTTATTCTCTGCTAGCAAGTAAAATGAAATGTCTATGTTCTCGTTAAAAAAAATGAACTAGAATTTGAATTAATTTGATTGGAATAGAATGGAATTGAATTTCAATGAATTGAAAATGAAATGTTATCAGATGTTCTACTTCCATTAAAGTTAAATTACGATGCAGTTCACTCTTTGGACTTGATGAGATGTGGCATGATGATTATGACGGTACAATGCGGGCGATTGGATGATTGATAAACACGATCCGACGTCAGCTTGATTTCAAAGACACACACTCATACATACACACAAACGGACGTGCTGATTTGACAGCTCTCTGGGGCGAGGTACAAAATGTTGGTATATCAGTAATGTCTAAAGCCAATTATCTCACTAGAAATGTCCTTGCATCAATGAACATGAGAATTTATTCTTGTGCGATTACAGTCATACTATTAAGCCCTTGTGAGCTCATCATCCTCATCCCTCCTCCACTAAAAAGAAAAAAAAAGTTAATATGTTATAAAATACAAAATATAATGAACTAAAATCCCCATATCCATCATTATAGACTGATTTAGAGACCAAAACGAGTACATAATTATGATACAATGTTTAAGGCATGAGGTGACCAGCGCCTTGAAGGTTACAGTCTATAATCTCCAAGATTTCCTCTCTTCTGCTGAAGTAAAAATATATATATATATCTCCCATTATTAACAGCTCTTGTATAAATTTGCCTTTTAAGAACGGATATGAAGCAACAATGAAATTCAGAAATATGAATGTTCCTCTATATTGTCTTGTTACAACCAGGGGAAAACGTTGGCGTCACCAGATAAAATACGGAATAGATGAATATTATGGCGGCAAGGAATATGTAGCTACACGAGCAAACATGATATGTTAACATAATCGTTATCAGAACAGCAAGATTAGTAATCCCGTGCGAATTGATTGCTTGAAAGCTTAATCAGGAGCATCACAAAATGAATATATTCATCCATTTCATTATCCACTTTCCTTCAGAGATTTACTCGAAAGTATATGATCATACTGCTTTTGCAACATTGAAACGTAGCAACTACTGTGACATACAACTAATGACGTCATTTAAAGGAGCATTCCAGACGATTTTTCACTTCATGTAGTACATAAATCGATAGTGCCATGTGTAGATTTCTGGAATGTATTGTTGTCCTCGGGCAGATAATCCAATACTCTGAAAACCCCATAATAGACTCTAAATTTTGAAAAGGATGATGACATAGCGGCAGATGTATTCCAGAAACTGATGCCGGTTACCCAACCAGAACATATTAAATGTTAGATTTGCCATCGTTTTTGCCTTTTAAAATTAAAGTCCACATAATCCTGTCTTCATAATTATGAATATAAATATATGGCATGCAAATCCATTAACCTGCTCAAAAGTTTTTTGATATGCCTTGCTTTTGTGTGTCGCTTCATATTTTCCCCAAAGTTGATATTATTTTGTTTTTACACTTTTTTATCTGTACGATGTGTTACCCATGCAATTCATTATTTTTCGGGGTTTATATATATATATATATATATATATATATTATATATATATATATTTATATCCATCTTGAATCCATAGAGAAAATCCAAAAAGAAATTGACGCAATTTTCCAAACAAACCAACAAAATGTATATTTCTGTGTGTCAGATGTTGCTGAAGAAAAGACGGGAAAGAAAAGTGAGACTGGGTATGTGTATAGGTCGATTTTGTATAAGTATTTGTATGAACAGTTTTATCAGTGTATCAGGGCTAATATGACATTTGAATTTGTAAATACGCAGCGTCAAACGAGCTGTCTTTACTTGTGAGTTTGTTTCTCTCTGACCGTTTTTCTCCTATTCACACTGGTTTTATGGTGATGAATTTATAGATCTATTATATTCTTTTAGATGTTTTTTTTTATTTGGCTCTTTGGTAAGACGTTTTTCTTAATAATCTTACTAATAGAGTGGCGGAGGAAATTATACCAAGTCATCCTTTCTCATACCATTCAGGTATGATTAAAGAATCATTGTATTTTGCCTCAGTCATTTTCTGCGAAATTTGCTTCCGCTTTGAGGTGAATAGTTAACGAGCTGATATTTGTTTCCCGTGGAAGTCATTCCTAGTGTTTGTCACAGCCGGCGTTTATCAGATGAAAAAGATAGATATAGTGTGTAGAAAGAGAGGGAGAGCCGGGGGGGGGGGGGGGGGGGGGAGACAAGTAACAGCGGAATGAGAAGGCACATGTTTTTTACTTGTGGCAAGTGTAATCTGCTGGCCTTCAGGCTTCGTCGCGCCAACACGCATGCCGGCGAGCGCAGTTTTGGTTGGAAACAAAAAAAAAAGTCGCTTTGAACGTGACTCCGCCGTCACGCCTCGCTCCCATACAGACAGTTGCTAGTCAGTCGTGACACCTACAGTGTTGTAAAAGAAAAAATAAGAAAAAATATATATAAGGTAGGACTCTGATTTTCTGTGAAACTTCAACATTCTGCCAGAGAAAAGCATGGGACTTATCTGTCTACGCTTCTTTGTGAAATAAAAGTTGTAAACAACTGGCATTCATGAACGCAGAAACACTAATCGGCGCCATCCATAGAATTGTGACGATGAATATCATTACGAAACCGAATCAATCAATTAAAAAAAATTATGATAGGAAAACTTAATAGAGACTAATAAATATCATACACAGGCCTTGTTACACCGAGTCATCACCAGACCATGAAATGCTTTGGCCAATATTCGGTTTCATTTCGACTGTCTCAAAAGACACTATCATATTGATCACATACACTATAATAGGTAAACTTGCAGACGGCAATCATTTCAAGACAGATATTTCGAAGACCAAAGTAAAAAGAGTGGGTATTTACGTTTATAAACAGAAAAATGAGCTCACAGAACGATGTTTTTCATACTTATTGTGTCTGGAAATGGCAGTGAGAAATAAGTGCTTTCAACAAGTGTTCTAACCTGGGTAAGTCATCTAGTCACTGACCACGTGAGGATATTTAACTGCTGCATGTTCAACGAAACATGTTCAAACCGAAACCTGAATATCTCCCAAAATGCATTCTACCCATCAAAATTGTATTTTTATTAATTTCGTGACTGTCAGATTGCACTTGAACGATCTAAAGTATCATAGTATTGGCAGATTCATAACATGACTTCTTTTGTCTTCTAAGATGACAAATTAAAAGTATTGCAAAGGTTTCTGGCTATTCATGTTACGTATATCAGATGTGAATGTGTGTGACGTGAGGTGGAGGATGGGGCGTAAGTACTTTAAGGCAGTGATCCGAATTACTTCGAACAAATATTCTTTACACGTCTACAGAATCTTTATATACTCTCTGACGTGTGACATACAATGGTAGCATTACAGGCCCTTACCAAGGATTCTGTTCAGAACATGAACTTGAGATAGTTTGAAATGTTGTCCATCCATTCGTGCGCTTCATTCATCGTGAATTAAAGTGCCCTCTCGTATGATGGTGTTTTCAAAGGGGTTGTGATGCTCTGTATATTGGTCAACAATGAGGATAACCAAAAGAAAGCCAATGCTTGCTTATGGATTTTTAAAGTAAAGCTGATAATAAACTAAACACGCACTGCTTGTTTACAAATCCAAATGAAAAATCCGAACATCTTTTGAAAACATTATTCGTTATCATGGTAACAACCCTCACCCCTGCATGCTCTCCATTTGCGTGTTCAACAGAGCATGCGGCTTACATATCTTATCAGCAAACGATGTATATGATGCGTATGTCTTAGTGGCCACACCATGCATCCTTGTCCATAGCTATATCAGTGTCAAGTCCAGTCACATGGACCTTCGAGAGTCATTGATTGTGACTGTCAGATCTACGCAGTTCTCCATCCTAGGGTAACGTTGTCGAAACATTGATAGTCCCCCCCCCCCCCCCCCCCCTCTCTTTTACTGATTCCTTATTTCATATCGTTTTCTTGCTGCATTCTTGAAAACATGTGTCTGAAAAAGTTGGTTTCCGATGGTAAAGGAATAACATCAACCCCATCATCACTGTCCCCGAGCCACTGACCGAACTTTTTGAAGATGATGATAATTATTATAAATCCCCGGATTATATCCAATAATAGTCATCCACGGGCGATCTCCAGGAACCCTTTCGCTGGCTGGCTATCAGCGTGGCTATGTGAGGAGGATGTGAAGCCGAGAGACCGGGACGGTTTAACTCACCCACCTCGCTCTCAGAAAGCACGTTAAGCACCGCCGTTCTAATTGAGACGCGCGGTATCTAATTCAGCTCCTCTCTCATGAATCTATCGGTTCGATGCCCCGTTAGAAACCAGCACCATCCATTTTGCTGGCAGGAGAAGAAAATATCAGTAATTGCAGTTTGTCTGAAGGAGTTTCCCCGCATAGGCTTTGAACGCATCGCTGAGAAGGTACCGACAAACGCAATACTTCATCTATCAATTATTGCTATGTGAATGAACGGATGACTTCAGCATCTACTTTAGACTGATCCATTCATTGTCATTACGATAGATTAATTGATTGAAAAGATCCATGACCTATCTTGATCTGTCAACCAAGGTTCTACCGGTCTCTTTATGCGTCTAAGTTTAATGTGGTATTTACTGATTCAAAGTTGACGTTCTCTCCTTTTCCTATTTTTCCTTCAAGATCTTTCCGTTTTCAAAATGAACGTGCTGGGAGTTCTCCACAACGAACGGTTGAAACTTGGCAGGAGAATTAGAACAAATCCCTCGAGCATCCATATCCCAACTCTTCAGTCAAACCAACCAGCCAGCCCAAAACCAAGCAAAACATCTAGATCAAGTAAAACAATCAAAACAACCGAACTAACCAACTAATCCAAATCAAAACATAGCAAACAAAACAAAACGATATAAAGAAGCCAAACCGACGAACCAAGCAAAACCAAACACTATCGGTAAAGTGCAATGTTAGATAAATGTTAAAATGATACAACTAAATAATAGAAAAGTAGAAGCGTTATCAAAATCGGACAAGAAATAAGACATGAGAATAAAAAGGTTCATGGAATTTTAAAGTTTCCCATGTTTTTGCATCAACAAATTATGTAAATACTTTCACCTGATGTGATCGTCACACTGGCCTCAAATTGAACTGTTCACAGATTTTCGCTACGTTAATAACTTCCTATTTTTCTCAGTGAATCACCAAGAAACTCCTGCACCTTCATGTTATTATAATATTTTACTGATCACTGATTTTTACTTTTCACTGATATCTTTCAGCGGAGGCAGATTTGCTGTTACTGATTATTTCATAAAGAAGATACGACTGTTTAAATATTCTTATACACTAACCTATTAAAGCGGTGTGAGGTGAAAACATCCTTGCCTCGTTTAGACCGCCATCATAGTAGTTGAGCTTTCGCTTAAGATGGCGGTCTCCTGCATTTCTTTGTAATAATTTGATTTAATGATTCATTGATTCATTATTGTTTATGTTTATTACCACTTTTTAGGGGTATTGTATAAATTTATGCGTAATGTGTTTTGTAAAAAATGGAGAAGTCGATTCAAATCAAATCAAACTTATTCTAGTCTAATCTGCACAAAGGCAATAGCGACAGATGTTGTTGTTTCATTACAAACATTTGAAATTTCCGAACTGTGCTCATTTTTGCCCGACATTTATGAAACTGTTGAGATTCTGTTAAGCTTTTGTTTTATTCAATAAAGTAAATATAAAATTTGAGAGGCAACTATGCTTCAATATTTCATTCACGGGGGTGATATTAGGTGACGACACATTTCACGCGTGCACAAAATGTAGGTGAGAGTGCAACTTGTGTATATATATGGAATAATTTTGCATATTGACAGTTGGTTATGAGAAAAGCCAGAAGTAATTTGACATAACACGTAATGAATTTCAGAGCATGGCAGGCTTCAATTTCTTTTGTCTCTACTACCAATAATAAGTCAGCGAACTCTGAGTACACTTCCCCAATTTTTCGGCAAATGATCCGCCTGACGGAACACTGCCTCTGACTGTGTATATACTAGCACCGATTACGACAATGTGAGTGAATGACGTAGACATGTTTGCTTTTATCCTTTTTTTTTCTCATTTGGCACCAGAAAGGCTTGTGTTTTCTCTGTCTACTACAGGAATATCAATGTTGGCGCAATCATCAAGGTTTTGCACACAGAAAAACCATCTTGTGTACTTATTTGTCGCAAAACCTTTACCTTGCAATATACTACCTGTGTGGCCTCTCAGACATTACAAGTTGCCGACACCCTGAAATTCTTAAATGAGATATGGTACTATCACAAGCCCAATTTTTCTTTACGGTTATCTACGAAGAAACTAGCCATATCTCAGACTCGATTTGAAATAGAAATTGAATGAATATTTTCAAACCTTTGGTGTTTTCATTTGTTCAATAGTTAAAGGCAATTGCCATTTGCAGATGAAACAAAAACCCCGCATTAGTGCTTTAAAATAGTTCCAAAATGTGAGTTAGGGATAGAAACAACCACTGTAAAAAGTTGAATCAGTATAATCAATGTAAAGTATTGTTAAATATACAAAATGCGAGCAATAGTTATAATAAACATGTTTCCAGACTAAACCGTCTTACAGTTATGGTTTATCGAGAAAAATACTGATATCTCCTTATATTTTAGGCTTTATTGCAAAAAATTATATACATATGGTAGGCTGTTTTGTGATACAACAGACCTACACATAAGCATCAAATGAGATATCTTGAACATTTTTAAAATCACTGCTCCTCAAGGTAAACAGGACCTTTAACGTGGTTGTTGTTCCTCGTCTTTTAGCCACCTTCACACAACAGAAAAAAACACAATTTATGTATATAGGCCTATGTATGTATGTATATGTATGTATATATATATATATATATATATATATATATATATATATACATATATATATATATACTATAATAATCTCGAACTTCTCTCTTCCGATAAAAATTAGAAACGTAAATAGCACACGCTAGATTACGATGTGTTTATCCCGACACACATCATCGATCAAATCTGTTAGAATCCTTTTGTTCCACTTAACCCACGGCATATAAAAAGTGGTAATCATAAAATGGATGAGCCTGAACAGTCACAAAGAGAGAGAGAGAGAGAGAGAGAGAGAGAGAGAGAGAGAGAGAGAGAGATGACGAAATTCTCTGACATAGCTGGATGAATTGATGTCAAGCAAATTATAATTCCACGAGAATCATGGTGTGGGTGTGTAAAGAGCTTCATTGAGCTAGAACTTTAATGGAAACGCTGTATTCGTGCACGGAACATACAACTGTAAATGCCTGCTCTGTATTATGTGGGAAGAAAATAGTTATAAATGCAATGAAACAATTAAGCGGTGGTTAAAGATGTAATGTCAGCATTAATAAGAGAAGAAAACCAATCACTTAATATAGACATGTACAAAAATAGATATTTCAGACGCCACTCACAAGAGAATACAGCAGTTAAAATGTTTTTATACCCTGCTGGAGACAATGGCATTACTAAGGGAAAAGAAAGTTATGTGTCGTGTAATTTGAAATCGTGCCTGTTACACTCCATCGTGCTCTCGGGATTTCTTGTTTATATAGCATTGATAAGAAGTGTTTTAGTTTAGCTGACCGATCATCCCGCTACATTGGCAGCAAGTTTCATGCGAGGATGGTCCATCTTACTTTTGCTGGATCCTACACAGTGTCTCCAAGCTTGGCCTCAGAAGTGCATGAACATTCACAGATGTCTAGTATGATGTTCTATACCCTCTTCTGGAGCATCATAATGGCAGCTATATCTCTGATTAGACAATTTTACATTCATGTATGAAAGGACTACAGACATTGCTACTAAATAGCTCTGTAATGAGCTGTTATTGTTATTTTCAACCATATTTACTTTTTTGAGAGATTCATGCTGGAGAACTTCCGTCTCTGCATGATACAGCCATTGATTTTTATTCAAACCCTCCCCCACCCCGCCCCCATGCAATATAATTATTGGTCCTGTGAAGCTGAACTGAACAGAGCTCCTTTGTTCACGACAGTACCAGCATCGCTTTGTACCCCCAGGCTTCCAGTAATAGTGGCGCCTCGAATACTGTATCATAAACTTGATTGTATCTTTCCGATGGGATATCTCGATAACAAACTGGTAGAGAAAAAGGCAGTCGTACTAATATCAATGTGGTGTAACAATGGAAAGAGCACCACGTCGTGATAGCACACTGACAAGAAAACAGACAACCAGTCGAATAATCTACATAGTGTAACCTACGGACAGAGAATCGTATCGTCGTTCGGAGCAACATGACACAGAAAACGTGTATCGAAGAATGCTTTTTTGAATATTCAAAAGAATGACTTTATTCTTTGTCATATATCTCATCACAAGGTTACGAATGAATACCTGAATATAAGAAGGACTGAAGTCCATTAAAGGGAATTTTGAAGAAAAAAAAACCCAACACCCACATTTGTATAATAGATTCTAACTTCCTGGTATTCTATTTATTCATTTTAATTGGGATGTTATACGAATTGAAATGTCAAAAAGTAATTTCAATAATTATCTATATTATTGCATATTTCAAGGTGTATCCAAAGATGACAGCCAAATTTGAACTTGGGTCATTCTTATACGCATGCGTGAAAGTATTCAATTCTATCCCACTCTCTGTCCATATTCATATATTTCATAATATTTACATAATTATATCTGTCGCTTCTTTGCATAAACTCTGGTGAAAATTATTCCTGGTGAGATCAACATTTTCATGAGTATTTTGCTAATAACAAGTTGAAGACACAAAGAACTACGAAACCCAGGCTAGAAGATGAAATTTGGCAGGGATACGTGCGTGCTGTGATGGATTTCATCCCAAATTATCATTTTACAGTTGATATCAAAAGGTAATGAACGGTCTGTTACCGCGAAAGTCATGAAATGCTATGCATGGTATTATATACTTTTATTTCAAAGATCGTTCCTGACAAACAGTAAGGGCGGGAAGGAAGCATTGACCCTTGACCCACACAACGAAAATGAACAGTCCCCCCCCCCCCCCACTCACACACACACACACACACACACACACACACACACACACACACACACACACACACACACACACACACAAACACACACACAAACACACACTGAAAAAAAACGTTCCGTGGCCCCTGGCAATAACTAATGCATTGACGCTGGATTGAATTTGTAGGTGCTTTCATAAGCACTTCCCTAATTTGATACTATAATATCAACGTTGAACATTCTTGCAATGGCAGCGTGATGGAAGATTTAATTATAGCCATGGAGCGTATGTTGGCAATGCGGCCTAGTGGAAGAGACTCTTGACTTCCAATCCCGAGGTCCCGAGTTCCAATCTCATCAAGTGCATACGTCCTTAGACGAGATGTTTGTACCCACCATGTCCCCCTCGAATCAGGTACGTATATAAATGGGTACCTAGCGATGACTTAACTATAATAATGACAGGGCCCTGTGGTAGAATAGTGGCAACATAGTTGAGGCTACCGTGTATAAAAAAGCCATATCATTATTATATCTAAAAGACTCTTAAAACTGATGTCTGACAATGAAGAATGACAGAGTATAGAAATGTATTTCCCCCAAAAATAAAGTTACTCGTAAGTTCTAGAAATATATATATATATATATATATATATATATATATATATATATATGTATATAATTATGTTATATGAATTTGTCAGTTTTCGGCGATTTTGCCTAATCTTAGTGTGCATTAATCAATGAATCCGGGGAAAGTTGTTTGCCAAGTATCTTATAGAAGATCGGAAGTGGTTGTTGCTGAAATAACAACTTTTCTTTTAAAAAGTCAAAGAAAAAACCCTCAGTTATGAACGGACGTATCTATAACGGCAAAATTTCCGCACATTGAGTCGAAGCCATAACTTTTCAAGCGTCAAATTTTCTGGGCCCCGTTTCATAAAAGATGTTGGGATAGCAACTCTTGCTGGAATAGCAACTTCCCTTAGGCAACAGCAAATCAGGAAGCTGGATTCTTGTCATTACCATGACATTTGCCATTTCAGCAAGAGTTGCTATCATATTATTATTTTTTTAATGAAATGGGACCCAGGTCTTTTATTCGAATTACATTCGCATACATGTAGGGTATACATAGTCATTCATTGATTTGCTACTCTGTCTTCTGTAACAAGTTCTGAAGTCCTCGAATGAGTCGTCACGTAATGAGGCATAGGATACAGTACATAAGAGACTAGTGTCGGGGTTTTGTGTGTGTGTGTGTGTGTGTGTGTGTATGTGTGTGTGTCTGTGTGTGGTGTTTTTTTTTTGTTGTCTTTTCTCTCTTGCGTTGTTAATTTCTTTATTTGTCACTGTGAGAAATAGGCTTATGTAGATCTTCACATGGCCGCTTTTCTGTATTTTCTTGCGACCGACTTAAGGGCTTTATGTGAAGCGGCAGGGATTCGGAAAGTCGCAGCCTGATCGCAGTGTCCTGCCGCGCCCTTGGGCGTGGATAGAAGGATGCGAATGGCATCGGCAAACAGCGCTGTGCCTCAGTTTCTGGGCGAGGTACGTGGGTTAGGGCTGCAAGTGAACAGTGGTAGACTTGAAAGCGCGGTTAATTCATCATACACATCCGTGACCATTTTCTGTCTCTCCTTAGCCGACTGGAACAATGGATGCCGAACAACGGCCGCCATTGGGCAAATAAAGAGGAACAATGCTCGTAAGCAGGTCATACTAACAAACGCACCCGTGCCGCGTGGGCTGGCTAGCTAAGGCGTTGAAATTTACACAAGAAAACGTGAAAATCAGCACGCAGCGACCCTAACATGTACTCCCCTCACCCGCCCGGTTTGATAGACAGGTGCGCAACCTATATTATGGAGAGGTATGAATGTCGCCAAATCAACAGACATACGGGATGAATAAACTTTATGCTATTGTTTTGTAATCAGTCAGAATATGCCTTACATGTTGGGCGGCGGCGGACGGTGCGATTTGTACACGTTCATCCTGTTTGCTGACGCCAGTAAGAGGATCGATCAGGGGTAGACAAAGCGTTTATCGCGAAGGCCAGATTCACACCAGCGAACCGTGGCGCGTTTGACTGACAGGCGAGTTCGGAGCGAGAAGCGTGCATACATTACACGCTGCAAGTGTCGGCAGCACGTAGCTCTACGAACTACAAAAGGGCGAGCACTGCGGTGTCCACGTTAGTGCATTCGTTCTCATCTCGCTAATCTTTACCATTACGTCCAATTGAACAGTGGGGGGAATTAGTCGATTTGTCAATAGCTTGTTCTTGTGTGTCCACGAATTTGCCGACCCAACTTCCGCAAAAAGGCTTTGCTTTGTCTTCGTTTGGCGAGATACAGGCTGAACAATGTTCACGCTTCAGGTCATAGCAACGCATCATGTGCGTGTTACCAAACATTTTCTCCTTCTTTCGCTCTTTGACATACATGCCGTAATGAATTATGTCCATAAGTCAGATTAAAATGATTTCCAACGCCTTTAAACCATTTGGGGCAAATCAAAGTAACAAACCATCACTGGAAGTCCCGAAATCCCCAAATCCCGAGTGAGTTTTTAACATGATCTATGTGTATTATAGTCATAGATTTATGAGTGCAGTATTGCGTTACTTTAGATGACCTCAACCTTCATATTTACGTCATATCAAACACATTAAAATACCATTGACCTGACAATTTCAACAAAAGAGATGAAATGTTTCTGAAATTATTATTCGGGATTATCATTCAATACGATATATTTAGCAATCGACGTTTGACGTGATAAAGTTCTATGAACATCATGTTCTTATTATCCGTATTTGCAAAAAAGTGATAAAATGCAACAAAAATGAAATAAAATATCAATTTTGTTATAGGATCCAATATTTTAACGAAACGACGAAAACATGAGAGTTTATACTTATACATTTTGCATAGGCCTACATGTACATGTATTCTAAATTAGACTATCTTGATAAAACGTCGACCGAAGATTATGTTCACTGTGTATCTGCATATTCAAATACTTAAATCGTTTGGATAAAGTAGGCAATAATGATTGTTAGACCAACTTTTTTTTTTAATGAAATAGATTTCTTGCAGATGAAAAAGAAAGAAATTACCAATACCATAGCTCTTAGACACATTATCATATTAACAGCAGAGTGCACAGCACAAAGAATACTAGCCCATTAGCTTTTCTCGCATGATTCTGGAAAATTTTTCTCAATTTGATAAGGTTCATCTTCTGTCCTGTGCTTGTTTTTGACTTGTGATAAAGGGTATCTTTAAGTAACGTTTCCTGACCGACTGGTCTTCATGGTTACCATGGTAAACACATTCAGAATTCTAGCAAAGACTGACAGCATGCTCGCATCGCTTCGTGGCGATTCACGAAAAGAAATCGTAAGATTACGGTACACAAGTTTAACGAACAGGACTCTTTTACTTTTGGTGATTCTCCTGTCGTCTTAGAAAGAGTTAGTCACTCGTAACATCTTTCGGACTCGGAGGGGTAAAAAAGGAGGGATTCCTAACACAGAACTGTATCAATACATTGCGGTTTTTCGATCTCTCTTCCCATGCGTATCCGCAGATCCCTCGGCGATTTCTTTTTAACAGCGCTTTCTACAAACTTGCGGCTTTTAAAAACTTCGTCTTCTTCTTCTTTTGACTTTCCCGGTAATCCTTCGATCCCACCCGTCACAAAGACACGCCCGAATGCGTGAAGGGTCACTTTTCAACACCCACAAGAACTGTCTTACAGCCCCCCCCCCCTCATGCGCCTATTCCGCCTGATAATCGTACATTGACATACAATGTATATTATTCACTTTCTTTATTTCTCTCTCCCTATTTTAGATCCTTTTCTCTACTATATACCAGTCTTTGGTTCCCTGTTTTGCATTAATTCTTCTTCCATCTTTGTCTATCCTTGCGTACTTTTCTCTTTCGGAGCTAGATTATCTAAAGCTTTGCATCATCCGAATTCTTGATTTTCCGGTTTCTGTCTCTTTTTTTCCCCCCATTCTTTGATCTCATAGGCATCCTTATCCTACTTCTCTACATTTCCCTCCCCCTCGTCTTTCTACCTTGTGTTTTCTGTACATCCGTTGTATCTAACGAGTACATGCAATCCATCCTGGCATTGTATGTGTCGATGTGGAATTCCAAGTTATCTGAGTTCCAAGTAAGATTAGTTTCACTCCTCTTTTTAATGTATGTTTTTATTTGGCCAGTCACATTCTCTAAGAGAACTTTAACAAAATGTGACAAATATAAAGGGACAGCAATATATGTAAGAAAGTTGTCATTAGTTCATAGTGTCGACGAATTTCATCGTCTGAAAATCAAGTGGCAGTCGTTAGGCCCTTCTAACAGGTCACAACAAAAACTATGCTCTTCCTTTCCTGGCATTTGTCCTCGTCCATTTTTAATGTATACGTTGTTACTGATAATATAGACATTGCCATCATTGACTTCAAATAACTTCTTCTCCTGATATTGAATAAAAAGTATATTTTGCGTATGATAAGTTCATAACCAGCAGCTCCAAGTTTACGCAAACTCAAGCCTTAGTGTGCTAAACAAAGCAGAAAGAGAGGAAAAGAGTTGTGGAATTTCAGAGAGAAGTCACCATCAATGAGTGAAAAATGAAAACTAACTACCTTATAGATGCAGAAGTAAAGGTCAGGTTTGTGTTATAACCTAGGAAGGAGAAATGTCAATGACTTGAGAAATTTCATTTGAAAATTTGGCTACGTAAATAAAATTTATTTTCTATAATGTTGTTGCATTCTACAATTAATTTGATGATTGCAATTTCTTTTGAGTGATTGGCGGGTTTTTTTTTTCTCTGACAAGGCAAAGTATTTTTTTATATATGAGATTTTAGCTTTCACTCTTCTCTGGAATGATATGCAAAACTTGAAATACAAGGAGTTGATTTGACTTCACTTATCTTGTGTCAAGGGCAAAGAAGTTCAGGGAGAGACTTAGTGACGTCACGGATCTATGACATTCTTTTTAAACATTTAGTGACTTGAAAGTAGATGAAAACTCAATCAGTTTGCCACGTCATCGTAACGTTATGTATGATTATTCCTTTGTTATGTTCACCAGACACTCCAAACTTTGTTTTCCTTGGGATTTCCACACGACTCTTCTTTTCGTCATGCATCAACGTTCCCGTTGTACAACATGCACATTTTTGGTATTTAATTCATTTATTGATTACATGTGTGTACTTTTACCATGTAGAAACAACAAATTGTTCCATATGGGATGTTTAAGAACATGCGTAGAGTCATGATGAAAATACATATGTTACAAACTAGTGAAACAATTCGTATTTCACACAACCACGTTTTCATTAGTCGCCCCGGAACAATAGTCAAAATCATTCTTACCATTATTTCGTCCAGTTTCCAGCAAAAATTCTTCTTTGTATTCTTTCAAGACTTTAATGAAGAAACATTTACTGCTCACTTCAATCACAAATGATTGACTCGAATATTCAGAGCTTATTACTCAGTATGTTGGGTGTTTTTTTCTCTCTTCTTGAATTAAACATAATTTACTTCTGAACAATGACAATATTACTCCGCTAAATGAAAAACTGCAAGCAATATGCACACTGCACCAACATACTTTACACGCATAGCACAAATATATGCAGTTTCCCTTGAAATTTTACTCAGGGCAAATCATTAAGGTGATGAAATTTATATATTCTGAGTCCTTCATACCCATAATTCCGTATATCTTAGGCTATAACTATCGCTTCAAGTATATATGGCTTATGATAATAATAGTCTCACCTTCTGCATTAATTACACGTGTGTTTACCTTATCATACAAGGTTTTTTTTTCGAATATTACTTTTAGTGTATAATCTGTTTGTTTATAACATAATCATTTTGTCATCACATTATCAGTGTTAACATTAAATTTCGCAATAAATGCAGAAAAGTATCTGTAAACAAACAAACAAACAGATTTTAGCTCAGCTATGGCTGATTTTTTTTTTCTTTAACCACCTTCGACTGATACCAAATACTATCTTCAGGAGCGCCCTCCCGGAAATAGTGAATGCAGATATAATGAACTCGATAGTGGTAACTGTGTCACTCAAAATGATGCAGTGATAACCAATGGCTCAGTTGGTACTATTTGCTGACTCTTTGGTGTCTTGATTATTGTTTATTTGCTTATGTAGAACTCTTATCAAAGTAACATGATTATTGGTATGTTTCAATCAATATCACTTTAAGTTGTTCGGCACGTTCAAATTATTGTCGGGCATTGTCCGCACAAATCGTCCACCATAAGAAATATGACGTCACAAAAAGTCATATTGTCATCAGGCACTTGGTTTGTCTCTTTGGATTGCTTGGATTCTTAGTCAGGTTCCATCATTCTTTGCTACGTAACTCTGTCATCGTTATTGACTACCTGTATATTTGATGATACACCCCGTATTAATAAAATGTTGACATCGGAGTGCGAATAATTGTCTCAGATTTGGTCAAGTTTCTGACAATGATACGACGATTTTATTTTATTATTATTATTATTTTTATTTATTTTTTTGGGGGGGGTTGTTCAAGTCAGATCCTCCTCTCTTCCTTCTCTGAAGATCTTTTTTATTTCGCTTTCCATCCTACGACGTAAGCGAAATTGCATCCCCGCGAGCCGCCGGCCCAGTCCTGATCCAATAATGGCATTACGAAAACATAATTCTTGTAAATTGCATAACAACGTTGAATAGCCTCCGCCCACATTCAATCCAGCGTGCCCGTCTGGTTGGCCATGACATGCAGTCTCTCCCTCCTCCCCGAAATCAGCGGAAACTTGCGCCGGCATTAAAGGTCGCCACCCTCTCTTCCCCTCTCTCTCCATCCCACCCCACCCCCGTCTCTTTTGTTCCCTAAGAAATGTTAGTAGAATGATTATTGTTCTCACAGAATGAATTATTTAAGGCCGTCACTGATAATCAGAACATAATTACCCGAAAGATCTCATGATTGTCTATAGGTGGCTTGTTAATGTCAACAGATTGGAGACCAGTCGCACAAGAATATTGGAGCAAAGTGGGACGGAATACTATCATGTTAAGATATAATTATTATGTCCCTTGACACTCCCACCGATTGTGTTAATGATAGAGAGATGCTTTTATAAACATAGTGATTTAACAGTCACAGTAACAACAACAACTAGAGCAACGCCATTTTGCTGTATGTAATGAAAATGATAGCACAGACGTGGTTGACATCGTAGTCTTATCGATAACAGATAATCATGTGACATATTTGATGAGCCATCATAGTTATCATGTGAGGCCTGTGTGCTGAAGAAAAGTGCCGAGATCACAAAGATGTGTAGAACCAGTCAGCTTAAATGAGAACTATATGCTTGGCATCATAGTATTACTATTCCTTACATAGCGATTATATGTGGCACAACTATCCAGGTTCTCGGGTACGTAGAATGTTAAATACAGGAATCCATTGGGGGACGAGTCGAGGCGTTGTTCCTTTCTATGAAGAAAGAACAGTTTATAGAATATTAGGCTTAGGATGATAATAATAAAAATAAAGGGTCATGGAAATCTTCACATTGACCATAATATGACACAGCAAAGCTCTCTGTTCTGTGCTTATCACCCGCTTGCATTCTTCCCACTGCTTACATTTTGTATGTACAATGTATTGTGATGATTAAGCACAAACTGTATACTATGACGCGATGGAAGATTACAAATGGGGTTTTTGAAAATCACTCCCAAAATTAAGTGTCCCCTACAGTTTGGTGACGTCCATGGATGGAACAGCAAATCCAAATCTTAATTTTGTTTTGTTTTGTCCTGATTTGTGTAGTTTCGTATTAAGAATGGCAGTATTTCCACTTAACCTCTACTAAAACATGGCGATGGTGACAGAATAAAAAGGTAAAAACGAAACAACAGCAGCAATAACACACTTGGAGAAAGGACCACTCAATTACAAACAGAGTTTCAATTGCATCAGATCCGCGTGAACCTTGTAATACGGCAGTACTTCGTGCGAATTAACAACGGCCACAGAAAAAAAAAAAACCTCCTACCCTTTCCCGCATCCCCAATAAGATAAAAAAAAAACACCAACATACATGTTGGTGTTGTCATGACACCAAGAGAACAGAAATAGTTGTGCTTTAGGGATACAATGGGAAATCTTTTTTTACCCATCGACTTGAAAAAAAAAAAGTTATGCTCAATTGGTATAGGTCACGTTGCGCAATCGAAAAAAAAGTAACGATGATTCGTGTGATGAAAATGTGAGTCATGTGATGTATGGCTATTTCCGGCTCATTTCAAACACAAATCAAAGGGAGTTGATGAAACTGCTATCCATACGTTCGGACGGTTTTACAACACCATCGTTGATATAGGGGAGAGTCCCGCTATGCTCCTCGTATACTAATAAGTCGGGCTCCGTGACAAGCACTTTTCGTCATCGACTTGAACATACACAGAGGTTAATGCACTTTTTCTGTGAAGTATTTTCCCCCATGTCTGCAGGCCTGGTTAGCAGAACATGGGAGGTTGGATTGAACATAATGTGAAATGCGGGCAGTGCAAAAACAAAATCCCTTCTGGGCCACTTTGCTGCAACAGCAACAGAGAATAGCGACCACCAAGACAACAATAACAACACACGTACTATACTATAACTCTGCTGCTACTCTACTGCCACTATGCGTATATTACTGCAGCTGCTGCTGATGCTAATAACGATAACAAATTAATAATTACTTCCACTGTGCGTATTCCTAGCCTGCTACTTCTACTACATAGGGCATGAATACCAGCTACCATCGTCGTTGTTATGTAATTATCAGCTTTCCCTTTCATTACGATCATCATAATATTATTGTCGTCATCACGGTACTTATCACTCACAGCTTTCTTTCTCTATTTCTTTCTTTGCTCTCAATGTTATCTACACAAGTT
>NW_027272694.1:127500-228338 GCF_040938485.1 Diadema antillarum
GGGTTGACATTCACAACACGATAAGACATTAAGAAAAAGTATGTATACACAGTATTTCAGCGAGATGCGTGTTTCCCAACAAAAGTACACTCTGGCTGCAATGAATATAAAGTTTCTTTTGTGCTTAGTTCAAGGGCAAAATACATCCGATCTAGTGGAGTATGTCATCTCAACAATATTCATTACTGTCTATTCATTAGATGTTTACAGTGGAATTTTCTTCCTCAACACTGCTCGTGTTTCAAATCTGTACGCTTGATATCATTTTCATGTATATATGAAGAGGACATTTTGAACATAATCGTCATCCAACCCTCCCCGTCAGTAATTCGTCACATGTTTCACTCAAATTGTCCTTCGTATATACCAAACCATATCCCCTTTCTCCTTCTTCACTCTTTCTGCATGTGTTTATTAGGTCATGTGGAATGGGCAACTTCTTTTTTTGTTTTTGTTGCTATGGTGCATAATATTCAAACGACAATTAGGTGTGTGAAATCAACAGCATGGAGGCCGAGAGAGAGAGGGGCGACGGGAAAAATTCTGCACTCTTCGCCGGAGAAACGAGGTGAGAGCAAGACGAGAGTGGGCCGCTATGGGTCTCCGCTTTCCGTCATTCGATATGATCCTCTGCAGGGTCGGAAATGCATCTAAACGGTGGTAAATGGCGCCAAACTTTGGGACGTATACACCTTGACGTCATCGACTTGACCTTGACTGCCCGGTGTAGGTATCATCTGTAGGAGCAGACATTCCTTTTAAGAAGAGAAGTAGGGGCTTCGTCGATCTCACCCTAAATCTTGACCTCCCTTTCTACTTTCAATTTTCTCTCCTTCCCTTTCCCTCTCTCTCTTATATCTAATTCTTTTATCTACTCTTTATCCTTCTCTCTCTCTCTCTTTATTTCAATTTCTATCTCTCGGGTTAACCCTTACCCTCCCCGAATTGCCTTCAATAGATATTCAATCAGTCCATATCAGCGCTAAGGTCCTTGCAATACTGTTTCTTCTTGTTCTCCTTTCGTACTCTCTATCATAATCATCTCGATCTATCTGCTTTCTAAATTTGTATTTGACCTACGTGCTCCTGATTGTCATTTCTATTATATACACATCTGCATGTTTCTGATATAATTATATCAGCAAATATCTACGTCAGATCATTTAGGTATTTCTCAATCTCTATAGAGATCAATGATATGATTTCATTTTCTCCGCCTCCTGTTCACTGCCTTTTCTTATGTAACTCTCCCCTCTTTTTCTTTCTCGCTGATTGCACAATCTATCTTTCTATTCTTCCTTATCGCGCTAACTGCATCTATTCTTCCCCGGTAGCAATATTTGGCATGATAAAGGAGGTACATATATGTTACCCTTGGTATAATTCTGCGTTGGAGATGGGTCGTTACGTAAATCAAGTATCGAGCGGAGGACCTACATCATCAGTTATGAGGCGTGTTTGTCACGGCGTTCTTGTGCAGAAACTGAGGTTAAGGTGTATATTACACTTCTCCTATATTTTTACAAGAGGGTGCAAATGAAGTCTGAAATGTGCTCCTGTTCTGACGCAGGACCGTTTAATAAAAATCGTATTCAGCCAAGTTGTATCTCTCTCGACTCTGTTGCCAACGACATAAATTTGAAGATCCTTCACTGGCAAACAGCTCCAAATGAGAATGAATATTATGTAAGGTAACTCAGATTGATGTAGAAAGAAAAAAAGTACATAATATTGACATCAACGTAATCGCGTGCCTCTTGGCAGTAAATTTCGTTTCATTCAGAGGAGATTTGCAGAAAGAGACACCTGTTTTGGGCGGGAGATGTCATGACGACGCGATGCTTGTTATCTTCGCTAATTTTGCCTTCTGCGTATTTGTCCAATCGAACGAATAACAGCCAATATCGATACTACTATCAGCATGTTTGATGATAGCAATCATAGATAAATCAACTGATATAATCTGCATGCGTGTTTGGGTGTGTGTGTGTGCGTTGTGAGTCTGGTATATCTATTTTGCATTACACACACACACACACACACACACACACACACACACACACACACACACACACACACACACACATAACTCATACACATGCATCCGTATAATATGGATATATATAGATATAATATACATATAAGAAATTGGGTGACTCTGCTCTCTGCAACAATTTGATATGACGTGAAGTGCGGAACATTACTGGACGATGTGGTAGCTTTATGTAATATTATGTTAGTATTGTTAATCCATTGGGCTGCAAAAATTCAATTCCTTATGATAACAGTAACAAAAGTAATATTGAGGAAGACAAATTGGATAGAAAGAATAAGAATGATGATGATGCAAACAAAATGTAAGAATATGTTATTCATACTGAAGACGTCATTTTTATAATATACTTCCCTGTGTACGAACCAATGGGAGAGTTCTGAAGTGATGGTATACTATCACCTCTTCCATATTCCATGTATTCAGAGAAAACACTTTAAAGGATTCCATAACTTTCCTTGAAACTTTAAAGGATTTCACAATGTTCTTTTCTTAAGACCGATTTTGACGAAATTTCTTCCTCCTCTTCCTCCTCCTTCTCCTCATCTTCTTCTTCTTCTGGGGACAATCTGCCTCCTTCGATCTCGAATATTCTGGCAGATGTCTTTCGTATTTGACCACTTCACCTTGATTTCGTCCCGCATGCCCTCTACGAAAGTATTCAAGAGGGTCATTTAATGAGCATATATAGCTCATTTAATTTCCTTTCATTTCATTTCATTTATTTTCAATTTCAACAAAGAGTATCAGTATACAAATATAGCATGAAAAAGCAAGGTACATATATTCTACATACATCGGAATATGACATAAACACAATAAACCGAGAAGGCTAACGGGTGCATGATATCTACTAAATAATGTTGAAAGCTCTCCTATCATGGAAGACTCCTCCGAAAGACTTGGCAAAGAGGATAAAACGCTTTACCAAAGGGCACTGCTACTAGACAAGGACTCGAACCGCATATACCTGTATGGAAGCTCGCGGTCTTATCCATGTGGTCTTAACCGCTCAACCACGACAGCCACGACAGCGCAACGACTTCAGCCATTATATTCGCTTGATTTCATTGTTATCTTATCATTTATGTTAACTTGAAAAAATTGTAAGGCTGTAAAACATAAACATAATAATGTGGAATTAATCAGTTATGCAATGCCACATGAGAGAGACAGGGGACTAGCCATGGTCACATTTAAATTGTGATTAAAGAAAGATGACCATTCTCTCCTTTGCTTCACTTTCCTCTTCATATTTTTATGAGAGATTTTTTTTTTCCACAGTAAGACTGCCCCTGTCTGAAATATGGCAAATCATTACTGCCATATTACTTAATAGGACGCGCACGCACACAGCACGTGGTGTTCATTAAGAGTGAGCTGCGGTTGGTGGAGCCGGGAAAACAATTGATTAATCAATTATCATTAAATGAAAACCAACGCATTAACAACGTCTGCTGCCGAGACGGAGGCGATATTATGACAATATGGAGCTGCCCAGAAAGGTCCTGGGTGGGCGTGCATAATACCACTTGCCATTACCAACGTAGAGTATTTCAACAACAACGGCTGCAGCTATGACTGGAGCAATAATGAAATGAAAGAAAGTGAATTTTGCGCTTCATACCTATAAAGAAAAAAAAATTAAGTAATACATGTACAGCTTCAGCCTCACTACAGGGATAACTGCAAAGTCGTGAATATCTCCGTTTTAAATTCCTACTCCTGTAGGAATTACAAACGAAGAATTCAGGGACCCGTCTGATAAAACACGCATATCATCTACTATTTCGACTTTCCAATAAGGCAGTTACCATGACAATGACCTTGAAACAACGAATCATCAACGTTTATTTATCAGTTATATTAAATGTTTTCAGGTCTTCAGTGGTAATAATTTCAAATTCCCCCACCAACCCTGAGCAAAAAAAAAATCAATCAAAGTCACTGAAATTCTAAACAGAATTTCAACTTCTATAAATGGAATTGTTGAAAATCAGTTGAGTACGTTGTTAAAACGAAAACTCTTTATGACACGATATAATCATTAGTCGAGTTAAAGGGAATGTACAGTTTTGGTTGAGACCTAATTTCAGGTTTCTAACATTTTTTGGTGAGATAATGAGAAACCCCTTATGAAATATGGAAGGGCATGTAATTCTATGAGGAATTCAACATTTATCTGATGAAAATTGGTTTTGAAATGGCTGAGATAGCCAAAAAAGAGCGATTCTAATAAAGTGTGGGACCCACACTTCATTACGATCGCTTTGTTTTACTATGTTTTTGGATGTTTCAGTCATTCCAAACCCGATTTTCATCAAATAAACTTTGAATTCCTCTTAAAATGGTATGCTCTATACTATATCATAAGTGTTTTCTTGGTATCTCGCAAAAAGTTAAATGCCCAATTCTCATCTCCACCAATACTGTACTATCCCTTTAACTCTTGCATCCCTTCGTCTATTGAAACATTACTAGTAGTCGATAAGAAATCTGTGTGTGTTAAACCTTGTTTGTTTCATGTCTATACAATATCAATCGATCGATAGTTTTATGCATCTGTCAAATCATCGGTGTATTCATTCAAAGATCATATCGATGTCCTTTTTTTTTTCAAGGTTGTCACTTTGGTTATCAGTGGGTGAAGACAAAAAAAAAAAAACTAAAACAGATCGCTATCACACCCCAAGGGAGGGGGAAAAAGCAATACATGGACAAGCCGTCAATAGTAATCTTTCCAGTTTTTCAAGGACTCGTTAGCATCGAGGGGTAAGAAAAAAAGATGAAGATATGAGTCGAAAGGAGTTTGATGAAGGGAACATAGAAACACACATTCACCTCGATAAGACTCGAAACTAAGGGGGTGGCGCGTCAGTGTCGGGGCGAATCTCGTCTCATTGTGAATGTATAATCAGAGTCTTGCCATGCTCTGGTGCCTATCGCCCAGTCACGGCAGCGGATCGCTCTATTACTTTCATTCACCCCGAGAGACGACGTGGGAGGACAATTTAAATGATCGTCACGAGATGCTACAAGGGAGGAGAATCATGGAAAGAAACAGTATAGCAGAGAAAGAGAGAGAGAGAAATATATCCGGAGAGAGAGAGAAATATATAAACATATATATAGAGAAAGAGAAATATATGGAGAGAGAAAGAGAAGTACAGGGAGATATAGGTAGAGAGGGAGAGAAGGAGGGGGAGAGGACGTTAGAGAAAGAGGGACGGAGGGACTAAGATGAGTAGGAGAGGGGAGCGAGACGGGGTAAAAATGAGTGGAAATAAACATTGTTAACATAGGCGCAAAAAATATCGATTGGTTTAGAAGGGTTCGTTATGGTGAAGTCATTCCTCGTAGATTTCAATTACGCCGGTTTCTTCCACATCCTACACGTCAGTCTACCTCAGCAGAACGTCTTCACCTCTAACGGCTCAGCCTCCCTGCGTCATGTACTATGTGCACTTATAGGAGTGCATATTCACAGCTATGGTGGATGCAGTGATGGAGATGAGAAAAGATGAGCGCATAATCATGCATATGTATATGTATATGTTTATGTATGTATGTATTCTATGTTTGTATAAATGTACACTGCAAAAAGTCCGGTGTTAAATAGTGAACACCGAGCTGGTGTTAAATTCTCGGTGCTCATTTATGGTGTTAAATCAACACCTCCTGGCGTCATTTCCAAATTTTAAACTGTTTTTGAAGAGTTTCTTAGTAACTGCACTTCTTGTTGATTTTTAAGTTAAACAAGACGATCAAGAATTTTACATTAAAATACTAGATTTTTTTAAAAAAAAGTGAAAATAAATTTACACCAAAGTAACACCAGCTGGTGTGGTCTCTTATTGAAGCTGGACGGGTGTTAAACCATTGATATTAATACCAACAAATATCAAATCAACACCATGTGGTGTCATTTTTGAATTAACACCAGTACAGTGTCAAAATAACACCAGGTACAGTGTCAAATTAACACCACGAAGTGTCAGATGAACACTTTTCAACACCATCACAGTGCATTTTTAAAACCTGTGGGTGTGGTCCTATACTGAAGTTTGATCGGTGTTAGATTTAACACCCGTGGTGTTAAATCTAACACCGATGTTTTTACAGTGTGTGTATATATATATATATATATATATATATATATAAGACCTGAATGTCACATATCTCCGTGCTCTTTATCAAATCCTTGCTCTTTAGAACATAATTCACTATCTAATTATCTCTACTGATTCAAGAAGAAACCTGCGTGCATACCATGAATAGAAAGGTTGACCCATCATTCTTTGGCATATACGAAGTTAAATGATAAAGTTTGCATGCTTTATGTTGAAGAGCCCATATTCATTCATGAATCAAAATACGAAGTATCGTGTGATCGGGGTTTTTTTTTTTTCGTTCGTCTGTTCAAGAACTTAGAAAAATACAACATGCAATGGAATAAAAAACAAACAAACGAACAAACAAAACAAACAGAAGTGAAGCATTCAGCAAATATAAGAGCTACAGCAAAGCTTGTTGTGCTCTCAGACCTATGACAACATAGTACGTTTACATGCACGGTGACACGTAGCGTTGCGTCTCGTCATGTCCTAAACATACTTTACATACGTCATGAGAGCAAATTTAAAGCTAATGCTTACGATAAGTATTCTTTCTTTCTGTGCGTACTTTCATCCTAAGAGCGTGCACGACATTCAATGTTTCTTAAGTTGCACGTGATTGCGCTCTTTCGTGGGGTAATATCTCTCGCAATTTAGGTTCTTTTTATTTTCCCTGTCAGTTTATCAGTCTCTCTGTCTCTTTGTCAATTTTCCTCGGACTCCCACGCCCTATCATCCTCTCTTCTATTTCCCCCTCTTCCTCCATCTCCTCCTTTTCCTCTCTCCCGTTCTCTCTCATTCACTCTTCTCTCTTTCTTCCGGACTCAATCATTCCATCTCCGGCTTCATCTTTCTATCTCATTTTATTTCTCCCATTCACCCTCTTTCTGTTTCATTTCTCTCTTTCTCTCATCTCCCCCTCCCTCCCTCCCTCCCTCTCTCTCTCTCATTTCCCTTTCCTTGTCATTCATGTCGAGACATTAATCACCATCTCGATCGTGGTGGTCGTGTGTGAGGGGGGAACGGCAATCGATCCGGTTGCACCTTCCCCTGATCGATAAAGCAAATCGTTTTCTTAGGGATTAGCAGAGGGAGAAATGCGGGGATGGGCTGGAAATGAAGGCGGGATGGCTGGAAGTCTTGCCCATTATCTCGGGGAAATGTTTGCTCCCGACGTTCATTACGCCTCGCGAATTACGGAGATGACGGGCCGAGAAGATCGGGGTGAAACCTTCTATAAAGTATGGTCAAACACCATTCCCTGGTTGGCTTACTGCGTCCAGATCCAACGTATGGTCTTGCGAAACCCCACCGAAATAGTTAGGACTTTCACGGCTTTCAACCCCCCCCCCCCATCATCATAAATTATGACGACATTATGTTGTGTTCTACAGCGTCATTGTATATTTGAAATCTGCCAGTGAGCAAATCATTCGTAATCAAATAATTATAATAATCAAATTTTTACAAATATCAACATGGAGGCATGGATACAAAAACAGGAATTTAAATGATAGTATCTGTACTTCACATTGATCTGTCTACTTATGGATGGTATTCTGACCTACATAGTTCCTGAAAAAAATAGTGCTATATACTGTATAATCACTTGCAAACAGAAAAAAAAAACACCTTAGACGTTATGAATGCACATATAATATGTGCACCTTGACAATTCTACTTAGTCTCCTTGCAATACTTCCCGATTGCCATAAAATTATGATCCAAATTGTGGAAACAGACGGTTAAAATCATCTGACACTTATAGTTTGAACGTTTTCTCATGACATGCAGTCACAACTGGGTATGAATTATTGTTACAGGGAAAAGGCATACCTTACTAGTAATTCATTTATCGAAATTGAGTAGTATCAGTATATTTGTTCATATTAATTGACTGTTACATTTGCATACATTCCATCGCGCTCTCTATCAGTTTCCCTCCCTATTTATATATACAGTATATATAGGTATATGTAATTTGTGTTGCTTTGTTCTTTGTAGTGATATAACAATGACATGAATTATAAATGGCTTTTTGCAGCCTTCAACGTCACGCCCCATGTGCAAAGCAAATACGATGTGATTGACACCATGTTTCATTCAATACAGGTATCACCATAAACACAGGGTCTCAGCTTTTTTGGCGCTGGAGCGTGAATTTTCGAATATTTATCTTCGGTGGTTGAGGGTGACAGATCAAACAGACGTACATGAAGTGTCAAGAGGTTATAGGGGGCAACTCACGAATGTACCGCAAAGTTTAGTTAGAAAAGTTTTACATTGGATCCCCCCAATAAAACAACAACAATGATAACAACAATAACAATAACAATAACTAGACGTACTTCTCAAATACCAGATGAGAAAAGACAAAAGAAGGAATAAATGCCTGGTTGCTGCATATTTTACATAAACTTGAACTCATATTAGCTAATTATATAAGTGAAGGAATGAATGCACTGAAATGATACATAAAAGATAAAAAAAAAAGACTAAATGTATAAAGAGATCAACAGTTCATGTTAAAGAAGAAAGTAAAATTGAGTATTGAATGACCAAGGACTTCTTTGAACTCTTGAATGTCTTGGGTCGAATCAGTTTACAGATGTGGTAATGCCCTTGACAAGACCCCCTTTCGTCATTGTCTAAAGTTCTTCTTCATTGCTTCAGTTGTGGCCACTACCACTAAGTCCAAAGTTGACTTAACTAAACAGGTTTAGATAGATAGATAAATTCATCTTCATTTATTGAAAACTGAACGAATAGAAGGAATCCTGAAACTCCCTTATATTTTCTGTGACTACTTAGATTCATCTTTACTCCACAGCGTTTTGGTCCTTATAAAATAATGAGACATAAGCATAATGACGAATAAAACCATAATAATTCTCGGTGCTTTGTGTAAAAGTATAGCTACATATACAGCGTCGAGGTTTGCTGAAGGAATCCATGTAGGCCTATATCATTCAAATTTGAGACTTAGTTTTCTCCCTGCCATTTCCACTTCACATCCTTTCACTTTCAGAAACGAGGTCAAATTCTATTCATCCCTTCCCCAATCTACATCACACACATCCACGAACACACACACACACACACACACACACACACATACACACACACACACACATACACAATGTTATATGGATATGATGGTATATTATTTACTCATATATTTACATATCATAAGTGTGTGTTTGTGTGTATAAAACATCAGTGCTGTAAAGGTATTTCGAAATGTATATATTAGAGGCATGTTAGGCGAAAGTGAGTGAATGAAATAATAGTATCTGAGCAAAGTGGATGAATAAACAGAAATAAAAAAGGCACCTGCCAACATTCCTTTGTTATGTCGTCACTCAATATTTTTTTTTAATTTTCTTTCCTGGTTTATATTATGAGCTAGAATGACACAATATGCGCTGGAAATAGTGAAGTCAATATTGCTTATGTTCACTTTTAATACGGGGAATATGATCCTTCTGGATTCATTTTCAGTGTGAGTTACCGGTCACTAGAATTCATGTGATATTACGTTAGATATCTGCAACCCTTCCAACTTTGCCTGTGAGTTATGCAAAATGCATCGATTCATGCAGCGAAATCTTAAATCTGGAAATTCTGAGTAAAAATCGTGTGACTGTGTACGGTTGACTACGGAGGTATAACACACCTTCTTGGGTCTACTATCTCTGTGATCAAGATATAAGCTAATCGTGTAAAGGTTAATGTCAACTTTGCACTATTATAATTTTCTGATGGTTCGCTTGTCAATCTGCCTGATGCTCAGACGAGATATTTTCCGGCAATGAAGGTTCGTCTTTTCCACAGGACCATGACGCGCCAAAAATTACTGTCATGCGTATAAGCTCTCTGTTCTGTGACACCTTGATGACGTCACTAGTCATTATTCGGGACTAATGACCGTGCGGTTTGTAGATATCTCGCAGAATGTCAGCCTGCTATCTTCGGCATAACTGTGACCAAAACACAATTATCTCTGTTGCCTGGTAATTATCGAAGGCGGGCCAAATTCATCACGGGCGGATAAAGGGAGTACTCAGCATTTCGCACTTCCTTTCGTTTTATCATTCCGTCCTGTTTCATTTCTCTTTCGATTTTCCTTTGTCTGTTTTGATATTTATCATGCTTCAGCTGAAATTCTGCAATGTCCACCCAATAGTCAACTAAAAATCATTAATGGTCAAGCTCTCAGATGTTCGATCTGCAATAAGACAATTATTGTATAGCAATAAGACTTCCCCCGATTACCAAGTAGTTTGGGGGTCCACATCATAGCGCTCCATACTCGTGTAGCATTTCGCAAAATGTAGCTACATCCCTAACTTAGTAGCAAGAGTTAATTACGCGGTAGAATGTAAATTCATGTTCAGGGTCAAATAAACAAACGTCATCATGTTGCATATATCATATACACATACACATAAACACACATACACACAAACACACGAATTCCTCTCTATACCGGCTACCTTGGAAACAGAGGAATTGGTTACCAAATCGATAGTTAAAGAACGTCTGTTACTCTGAAGTTATTTTTGCGTCAAAAAAAAAACAACAACAAATGTTTCATTGCTGCTCTCAAGCAGTATCATAATACCGTATAGACCAGTTTTTTAGGTAATTGAGAAGTAAAACCAAAGCTTCGATTTTTGGTCTTGATTGGTGATCCTCCTTTCTTGGAGAAAGGAGAAGGGAAAGCAGAATTGTTGTCACGACGTCATTGCATTACGCAATTCAGATGACGTTTCCCTAATCTTGTAGTAGATGGATTTTTTTTTCTCAGATTCATGCCATCAAAATGTGAGTCCAGTTTCCCTCTATGGCAATGTTAATCCAGGATGCACAATACAAGTGTTTCGGGGTTTAACATCAAGAATTGATGTATCAAGATTTGATCAAGCGGGCCACCGCGTTTAGAAAAGAGTTACTTCTGACAGCTTTCTTTGCTTATTCTTCCTTCCACCTCTCCGCCTTCTCTTCCCTCTGTGTCCATCCTTCTCTCTATCCTTCATTCCCTCTCTTCATTTGTGGTATGTCACGGAAGAGAAGTTTATTTCTGAAGAAACCAGGCGACATTGTTTGGCGAATGTCTTAACGCCAAACCGGTCGTGCCACCGCGAAATTGTATAAATAGGATAAAGAAACGGTGCTTCACAATGAAGAAAAAAAAAAGAAAAAGAAAAGAAAAAAAGAGGAACAGTCCCATGCGTTGAACCCTGTGTGCGGCGTACCATTGTTTACCTAATTGTTCTTTTCAGCGCCAACGTGATAGAAACCTTTCGAGTTGTTTATCCGGCGGTTCGTTGACACAGGCGAGTCATCTTCTTTCGCGGAAAACAGACAAACGACCCGAGAAGACACGACTAGTAGTATTCCATAGGCCTCATACATAGGCTTTTTGCTGCTTGGGAGGTAGTCGATGTTGACACTAAGGAGGTAATTGCGTCCGTTCCTCAACACTGCAGTGAATGTGTTTATAGGGAAGGAAGTCCGTAACTTATACTGTCGTTACGCCTCTCACGTTCGTTCGTGAATGACTTAAATCTAGTCTCATTCTTGAAAGTAGACAATTGTCTTAAACAGCAATAAACCTATCCAAGTGTCATGTCACGAGCATATCGTGTTTGAAATAGCGTGTCAAACTGATCCTAGAGGTAGCGTTGTATCAAATACTACTACCATCATTACCTTCAGAAGATGGTAACACGAAACGGTGGATATGGGTACTACGTAAAAATCCCTCAACGTTTGTATGACATTATAATGCGTTCAAAACTGTTAAACTATAGTGTTTTATTGTGGCGCCTGCAGTAAAATGATTATTCTCTCCATATTTATAAAAGCTACTACAACAGACAAAAAGAGAGATGAAATAAATCGCATAACTTTGTTTACGTGAACATATTATTATAGTAAGGACATAGCCAGAGTACATAATACTGAAGACAATACTATCTTATATGGGACTTTTGGGCGATAAAGTATTACTATTACTGAAGACAATAACACATCTCAAGATTTGCCAGCATATTTGTGGTTTAATGGGGGTGTTCAGACTAGTACAAGCACAACATGAAAATTCTATCACAATCAGATCAAAAGTAAGAATGACATGATATTCAAAATATTCGCTGGTTATTTCTTTGCAAAACATTTCTCAGCTAAACAGTGAGTGCATTATGACACTATTCTATTTGTTCGAATTCGTTTGTGTACATCGGAAAAGAGAGGCCCAAACAAAAGACAAACTTGAAGAGATATTGGTAACTTAATTGAGTGGCCCATATTATATTATCAATTCAATTGATATGAACATGCACATTAATGAGCTGAAAATGTCATCACCTCACACTTTTCCACTGATCGTGTACACACAAAGGGGAAAAAATGACGATAATCTAATCCGTCTGCTATTGAAGTGCAAGACATAATGTTATTCATTGCTGAATAACTTCAAAATAATGATCAGCCACATTAAGATTTGAGATGGAGCATAATTGCGTTTGAACTAAGAAAAAATACCAACAACTGTGAATTTCAATATTTCATGTAGAAACCATAAGATGGCAAGTTATAAGGCGATGTCAATATCAACTACATGTATTTGTATATCTATATTGATTCTTCGACAATTTTTGAAAAGTAAAGAAAATTCACATTTTCGCAACTTTTCTTGTCTTTATTCGATTTTGATCAAATTTGCATGATTGTGCTTGGAAATTTACTTTTTCTATTCAGATGACTGTTTAAAAAAAAAAATGGTCTGGAATTCCCCCTTTCTATAGCTTTGTACCGTTGTGCTTTCATGTGATAGACGTTTTTCTAAGCTGTATTCGGCAGCTGGTCAAACCAAATGTGTGAGTGATGGCGCTATACCACTCTTAGTAGAACTACCGCTTATTCACAACTCGCTGAAGTGGTACAGAGATGCAGGGGAAAACATTTACACAGTAAATTTAACGAGAACGTCGACAAAGTTCTCCGACTGCTAACACGCGCTTACTGTGAAAGGGGAATTCCAGACGATTTTCATATATAAATTTCACATCATGTAGTACATAAATCAACAGCTCCATGTACAAATTTGTGGCTTTGAAAAACCTTAAACAAATTACGCTGAACAAGGATGATGACATAATGAGGTTCACATATTTCAGAAATGTAGCAGTGTAATTCCATTACAATACCACTGGCTTGCAAATTTCACCTGTGTATAATATATGCATGCCTTCTTCTTTTGTTCTGCTTCCTTGAGCCCCAACTCATGCATTCTTATGGTGACCCTGCCATGTCATCATCCTTGTTCATTACAATTTGTTATAAATTTCGAAAATATTCTTATTCTTCATCCCAATTATCATAAATTCTGAAACTCTGTCCACAGTACAACTAACTTATAGTTGTTCAAATGTAAAAATCTGAAAATCATCCGGAGGTCTCCTTTAACAATGATTACAATAACCGTAACAAGAGCAGCTATCCTGTTTAACATGACAGTTATGATGATGAAAACTTTCACACATAAAAGTTTACTCCGTATTCAATGAAAATAGAAGAGTAGAACAGTTACAATGGTGCAACGCTTTTATAACCAGAACATGAGATTTTTTATTTCTTTTTCTTAGCAAGAATTATAATCATTTTCCCCATTTTACACAATTAAGATTCCAGTTCACGATTTTCGAATATTATTTCGTTATCTTAGTCCTGTCTTACTGCAAACAAAACAACTGCTAAATGCAATATGCAATTGTTGATTTAAAAAGTGAAAATCATATGTAAATATTCAAAATCTCGGGGTAAAAAAAAATACAGTGGACAGGAATGAAGGTAGAATTGTGTGATACGATGATACAGTACTTTTGTTGTGGTGCTGCATTTAGTCACTAAGTTTGAAGATATTGCACGCTTGGCTCCAGGTATATTCTAGTCTAAAAAACAAACTAGCCAATTTTATTGAAGGGGATAGTGAGATAGATATAAAAATAAGTATAGGCAGTGTTAGGGTCTACTACCAAACTATTCACCACCTTTTTTTTTTCCTTCATGTGTGTTTCTCACTCTTTGTCAGTTAACTGTAATGTTATAAATGAAGTTATCTGTACCTCCTGTTTTTGCAATTCTTAACAGTGTGATTATGTTGAAAGATTACCGTTGTAGATGTATATATGTGTGTGTGTGTGTGTGTGTGTTATTATTGTTATTATTATTAATTCTATTATCACTATCATTATCATTATTATTAATATTTCTATTACCACTATTATTATTATTATTATTATCATTATTATTGTTTTTATTATCACTATTATTATTATTATTTATCATTATTTATCATTATTATCATTATCATGTATCCTTATGTATTTCTTGTGATCTTACATGTGTGGAGAAACACAGTTTTTAGCCGCTGACAGAGCTACAAACAAGACCAATGAATAAATAAATAAATGTCGGCAAAATGGCGACAATTGATACAATTTTAAGAAAAGAAATGGAGATTTTCTTTTTCGTTGGCCCCGTTCAAGAGCACGGAGGATGTCAATTTACGATGGCATAGTAATAGTTAATAGAATTTTATATACAAATAAGATGTTGAATAGAATTGGGCTGGTTGCAAGAAAAGAATGTTCGTTTTGTACTGTTTATGTTGAAACTTTAATAAATTTTTTTTAGTGAGTGTCAATATGTTGATAGATTGTGGGTTGAAGTAAGAGAATGGATTAATGTGAACGCGGGGTTAGAAATAACATTTACGACGGAAAATAAATTATTTGATTTGGGGGGTATTAACAATTCGGCATTGAACTGTATTACTATGCTTGTGAGATATGAAATTTATGTTTGTAATATAAGAAAAATGATACTTCGTTTTGATTTATGTAAAGATAGTAAAAGGGAATATCATGATAAAGAGAAATCTATTGCAAGAAATAATCATAAGTTACAAGTGTTTCAGAAAAAATGGTGTCTGTTTATGCACCTATTTTCTTGATATATATTATATTGCATTGTATTTGAAATATCATGATGTTATTTGAAATACTATGATGAATATAATTATGTCTGATGTAGAATAATAAATATCCCAGGGGAAAAAAAGGGGAAAATAAATAAATAAATAAATAAAGAAGAAGCCAGCTGATAGACCTTTTTATACACAAACGTGTATCATGGCTTGTCTGTAACGCATGTCTATAATGTATGATTGATGCAGTAGCTTTGAGAAATGAGAGATACCACTGAAGTTGAAATCTATAATATCATTCACTCTGTTCATTGCTTCATTCATTTTCTACGGTTCAAACACAAAATTTAAAATATCGCACATGCTCTTTGTTGGTAAATATATTCGAGTCCCATTAATAGTAAGTTCTGTGGTTATCGGTGATCGGTAACACATTATTATCTGTCTATAAAATAATCCGTCTGTTCGTCCTCTATATATTCATACACAAAATATATTTTACACAGTTGTATTCATATCGTGTTTTTGTTTAATCATGAATTCAGCCATTCACTAATGTCTTTCTATTCTTACTCTTTTCCTCTGATCATCGCTGCATCACACGGTAATGTGTGTCACAAAAAAAAAAAAACCAAGAATAAACACACAAACAAACCAACGAACTAGAAAAGCGCTCCGAGGGCGCAGACCTTCACTAAGAAACTAATCTCCATCCATTTATTGTGATTTTTTACCCTATCTTATGAATGAATTTACGGTCATAACCATAATAGTGTACAAAGGAGTGATGGCCATTTATTGTGGAGTTCTATACACATAAATGCTGAAAATAACCCTATTTCCCGATGATAAAAAAAAGCCTTTAGAAATATCTGGATCAAGACCGTTATCCTGATCACTACCAAAATTTAATCATCCACTCCTTGTATCATCATCTACTTTTTGTGGAAAATGTGATCCAAATTCGTTCATAAGTTTGTGAGGTATTTTGCAAACCAGACAAACAGACAGACAGACAGACAGACAAACCAACAAGTCAACGGCGGTAAAAAACATAACCTCCTCCTTGGCCGAAGTAAGTATCAAATTTACGTCCGCTTTAATGATAGTACATGTAATAGAATTCTCTCACCCTATAGCCACGGGGATGCTGAATGGACACCGTGTCAGTGCGCATCCGTCTTTGGTGTCGAGTTTCTGATGACACATTGGGAGTGGGAATCTGGGATGAGATGGGAAGGGGGTTATCGACTCCTGCAGTCCCCATGATGCTTAACATTCTCAACATAGTGATTGTAAATATTGGGGGGGGGGGGGGTGAGCTCTCACCCCCCCCCCCTCCCTTTGCCGCTGTATCACAGCGTACAATGTTCCCGGACATTGCACAGGATTTTCCGAAATCATGTTGTTTTCTTGTTTGTTTCTTTTTCTTATTTTTATGGAGGCGGGGCGGGGGGGGGGGGGGCAGGAAAGTTCGATAGAGTATGGAAGATTTGGATTCTCCACCCGTATGTTGATATTCCCAAAGACTATATCTCGTGATGTAGTCGGATCTGAGGATTACAAGCTATCACACAGGTGAATCGGCCAAGTTTGCCATTAAACCCCGAGTTGGTCTACGCTGTGCCAATACGTGCAAACAGTCATTAAAGTGCGATAATAATAAGGTAATTGTCGACATGCCGCTAATACGCGACTCGTTACTTTGATCACACTTACTGGAACTCTCCTGGTGGTATAGTGATTGTGAAAGAGGTAGCCAGCCATTTGGTCTGCTTTGTCGTTTATTGTTGGTTTATTGTTGTTATTGGCATTTTATTTGAGAAGAGACTTTCATTGCATGAACCTCTTTATTCACCTGTTCGACGGACCTGCTACTATATACCGATTTTTCTGCTTGTACGAATTCTCTTTCCAGCCCCCCTATTTGATTCTCTCTGTGGACAGATATTGGGAGGCGTGGCCACTCAGCTATCGAGTGGGCGGGGCGTGATTTCCCTTTGATCTTTTGCGCTGTTGCCGCCGTCGTGGCTCGGCGGCGAGCCTTTGCATGTCCAAATAAGGTGTGCCTACGTAGGCCTCGGGCAGTGTGTGTTTCAAGCTACAAGGCCACCACGCTGCAAGCGCACAGGGAATGTATAGAGACACAACACTCCCTACATCTCACACGAAAAAATTTGACTGAGCAAGTATGTTCAGAGGATTTTCGCTCTTTATTTACAAGCAAATATACAATCGCCAGATCTTAAATTGAGCATGATATGGGAACGGATATCGGTGGTCAGATCACAGCAAATATCTTGTCAACTATCTCAATTAAGGGATACACAAAAATGGACTCCGGTTACGATGCGAGCGAAATTATCCCCACTTCCTTGCGCAGTGCCAGTCTGGCGAAGTAACTAGTTCGCGAGATATTTCTGACGTGTGTGTAATAAATGTCTACATCTAGGTTTTACCTGTTTCGGACACAGCTCAGCGTTCAGCAAACAAGGCTTGTAGTTGTACAGCTAGTTTGACTCGGATAGGAAAAAAAAAGATGAGTGAAAAAGAAAGAAGGAAAGACCTGATTACACGGCTAGTCACGAGAGAGAAAGAGGTATAAGAAAGATCAAGAATTAGATGAGAACGAACATGAAACCAAGGGGGGGGGGGGGGTAATAAAAGACTGACAGAAAAGAAAGAAAATGACATGATTCCTTTATTATTATTATTATTATTATTATCATTATTATCATCATCATCATCATCATCATCATTATTATTATTGTTATTATTATTATTATTATAAATACAAAATTTACAATGCAAATGCAACGATCTAAGAAAAAAAGAAAAGGAAAATCCTGACTGGCAAAATATTGGCAAGATAAACAGACAAGGAGACAGAATGACCCAGTATTGAGTGGATTGAGTTAGTGTAGCGAGCAAAATTGGTAAATGAAAAGAAGCATGGGAAGAAATGGTACAGGAAATAAATAGTGAGAAGAAAGATAGGCAGGTGGAGGGGAGAGAAGAAATAGGTTATCATGGAAGGAAAAAACAGTGATAGGAATAAAAGCGAGAAACAAGAACAGGGTCGCACGGGGGAAAGAAAATCGAGATGCGATTAATTTGACCTGCAGTTACAGAGGTCACTTCTCCGCCTTGATGTATACCGCCGGGTTACCACCGTTTGACATCTCATGCTTTCCCCTCGATTCAGGGCGCGCGCGCGGGAAAAGTCTGTGTGTGTAATATACAGGGTCAATGGAACGTCACTGTCTTTTCCCACCATTCAAACAAATCGGATGGCAAAAAAAAACAAAAGCAAACCCAAAACAAAACAGATGAAACAAAAACATCAGGTAAGGAGAAATTGATGTTAAAATGCACATCTCCAAATATTTACTGTGGTCTATATACTCCGTCTTTCTGTCTGTCCGTTTTTCTAGTCTTCAACGCCATTCCTATGGTAGCTGTATGAATTTAGATTCTACAGCATGTTTTATGGTGACTCTGAAGTACGTATTATATAGCATTGATTAACGAAGAAAAAATGAAGAATATGATAAAGTAAAAAAGTGGGCACATTTCAGAAAGCTATAGTCAGGATTGAATAATAAAATGTTTCACCTATTTTCACCCTAAAGCGACAGTCACAATTACAAGCCATGGTCACTGAGATAATGGTGACGAAGCAATTCTCTGAGACTTGATTCCGTAAATGAAATGCCACATGCGGATTATTTCACTATGTTAGCTTTGTGTAAAAAAACAAAAACAACAACACATGTACCGACAAATCGATTACATCAAGACTCCCAAAGTTAGGAAATTATGTATATAATGTACATATGTATCGTATCATATAAATGTATTATGATACATATGTGTGTGCGATTTTTCTTTTCTTACATAGGACGAACATCCGGTGACATAAAAGTAGATGCCTCGTGAAGGACGCCATTCGTCCTTCCTTTCTAAGGTAAAAACTTGCTTATAGTCTGGATACTGAACGAATATCTTGTTAAAATTTGTTAATGAACTTAATGAAGGCTTACACATTTATTTTCTTTACATTGCAATCCGTATATTGATGTTTTCTATAATATGACGGAAAATAAGTTTAATTTATGTATGAAATCATGTTGAAGAAAATGAAATCGAACAAATGTCGGGTTTGATAGGGTTCTGAAATAATTCTTGTATCATCTCTCATTCTGGTAGGTTTATTCGTGTCCCCGCGTACTCTTGTCCGTCACTACACAATCGCTCTATACTCATATAGACATTCAACGAGTATGAATGATTGTTGAGTGTTTGACGAGCTGGTTATGAGCAGTGCCGCGAGAATATTTAGTTTGAACTTGGTGTGCAGTTTATTGGCAGCTAGCTGCGTAGATCGTGCGACTTGGCCAGTCAACCTGCCGACTCCTTCTATATTATAAACCAGTGACATCTCCGGGCAGGTCCCTCGTTGATTTCAAGTTTTGTTTACTCTCAAATTGATCTCGACTGGTCTTTGTACAGACTGACCTCCATTTTGTTTGCCCAACAATCAACAGTGGTTTTGTCTTATTAGGGAAAATTCTTTTTGTTTGTTTTGGTTGGTTTTTTTGTTTGTAGAACTATATAAGATAACCATTGTCCTCAACGACAACAAGTGTTAAATGTATCACCGATTTAGGCGCTTCTGCCAAATATTGTCACCACGACACAGACAACCTTTAGTTTCGCGTTGGACAAGTCACCTTTGTTGGTCTACGTTATCGACGGCAACAACATCACCAAACATTATCAGACATTCGCCGGAAAGAGCGTATGGGCGATACGCCTTGACGTAGATGGCGCAGTGGTACAACTGTATAACCATTATCGCCAAGTTCTCTTTTCTGTTGAGCTGGGACTCACCACGTCTCGGCTCATTCTTGTGCAGATACGAGTCGACAACTACTTGTAAATCCCTTGGCAGGCGTAATTCGAAGTGTCATGGCGCCCTGTCTCGGTCAGCATGGTTTCTGTTTGTTTGTTTGTTTGTTTCTTTGTGTTTGGTTTTTTTATTTTCAAAAACAGACAATTCTTTACTAGTTCACCGATATTATGCAACAATTAAGTGAATTGTCTCAGTTGTCTCGCGTCAAAAGTGCGTCAAATGAGTGACACATTGCAGTCTACTTTCGTTGATGTTAATCAAAACTTCTGGGCCCCATTTAATTAAAAAAAAGTTGATATGATTGCAATTCATACGGGATTGGCAATTGACATGGTAACAACAAGAATCCATCTTCCTCATTGGCTGTTACTATGGGAAGTTGCCAATTCAGCAAGAGTTGCTATCCTAACATCAGTTACGAAATGGGGCCCTGATAAGGCGGTGGTGACGGAGATTCTGGCTTATCGTAAACTGCATGAAAAAAAAAACCAAGGCACGGAAGAGTATTTCCATTCTTGCAGTCATATTGTTTGGAAGAGACCTATATGAGAAATTATGTCAAACTTCAAAAGTCACAATTATACATTAAACAGATTAAGACATCAAACGCTTCTTGGCATTGATGCTTAACGTCACTTTATCGACATCTGATTAGAGCCAATTCAACATTTTACACAAATCTTCTCCAGAAGTTAATGTCAGAACTAGATTACGAATATCATGGTATCTCTATTTTCCTAGAAGCTCTACTGAAAATTAGCTCTGCTTGATACATTAGGCAGAAAATTTGCGAACAGACAACAGTAGTTCTGGCAGTATTGGCCAATATCACACTAATAGCCGACATGACACGGCTCGCGGCGACTCGGTAAACCTACGCGCATGACGACACTAACGGCGCGCATCTGCGAGATTAAGCGGTAACACCACCAGTGTGTAGTGTCTCGTGTCGCATGTTATGTGCCACGAGTCACAAATGACACGTGACTTTCATTCAATTCGATTCAATTCAATTCATTTCACCACATTTCAATTCAAGTCAGCTCATTTCAGTTCAATTAAATACACTTCACTTCCCTTAATTTCGCCTTAATTCAGTTCAATTCAATTCAATCGAGTTAAAGTTTTATTTCTTGTAGATACAAAAGGATGCATTATAACGCTCAGCACAATGTAAGTCCCACGAATCACTTTTCAAACAATTATTCTAAATTATTCCACCGAATGAAATCATAATTATTCTGTCAAAATGGAGAGCTCCTTCCATAAAGAGCACTGCCTTTGGACTGTGGGTCTCTCTAATACTAGTACATGTATGTCACTACGAGAGTGAAAACTTTCTGTGTATAGATTCTTTGTTGAACAATCACAGTCCGACAACAACAACGAAGACAAAAGATTATAATTGAATTTCAATTTCAATCTCAATTTCAATTTATTTTTTTTTTAATTCTCGGTGAAAAAAATACATAAAATATATCAATTGATATCCAGCTAGGAAGCACAATAGAATATTGCAAACATACAGAGCAAAGAGGTTAATTTATGAAAGTTTGAATCTGAAAATAAACGCTAAAGAAATAATTTATGATGGAACCTACTTAAAAGCAAGCTTGTTGAGAATAGGTCCCAGTATTAACGTCGAGTGTTAAGATTAAGATTAAGATGAGGAGAACGTTGGCTATCCACTACAAAATAAATAAAAGAACGTTTTCTCTGAGATAACGCTAAGACTCCGTTGAAACGTTTATAGATATATGGCCATGATGGAGAATTTCACTCAATAATTCGGGGTCCTGTGTGGTGTGCAAAGAAAATTGCGTGTATTGCTTGTCATATTTGTCGTGTAGTGATGGAGCTAGAGTAACGACATTACATGCCAAAATAAGTCACAAAATATATCTAGTATTATTTCAGACTTTATCTTACTTTCTCTGTGTAAGTTCTCAGGGAAAACAACGAAGGTAAAACAAAAACAACACTGCAGCATTCCTTTCTTCCAAGATGATACATGTGATAAACCAGCTATACTCTCGCCATATCTTCCAAGACCAGGCCCGTAACTAGGGGGGGTGGGGGGGGGGGGGTGGGGTTGGTTCAGGGGGTTCGAACGAACCCCCCCCCCCCCCCCCCCCCGCTAGCGAGCAGGGTGAGCTTGAACAATAAAAAGTTAAAACCTCCCAAAGCTCCAAATACGACAGAAGAATGGTACAATATATACGAACATGTTCAGAAAACGCTCACACTGATTTGAAAGTTTTAGCAAGCTTTTGGATTCAATTGTCGCATGATCTGTCATTTTATATACAGGGCAAGCCACCATGATATAACAGTGTGCCAGCATTGTATGATTTACAAGTACAACAAACTATGAGATAAGAGCAATGTTTCCTACACAGAAATATACAAATTTCGGCTCACTCGCTCGTACTAATTTAAAGTATTTTTTCAAGTCCTCAATTTGTTGGTATAAATCGTTCAAGGCCGCCACTATGTTATATCTTGATTAGAATTGTAAGATTTAATAACCAAAAAATGACAAGAATTCCATGTTTTGAAATACAAAAAAAAAAAATTACATTTAAATCACCCTCAAAAGACCCCTTTTAAGTGCTTGAAATAGCATATCATGTGGACTTTTTAAAGTCCCTACCGGGATGGGGTTGGGGTTGAGCATTTTTTCAGAAATTAGGGGGGCAATTTTCGCGCTTGCCCCGGGCGCCGTTTTCCCTAGATACGCATAGGTGTAAGAACAATTCAGTATATAGGCACGAAGATGATCAGAGACTTTTCTTCACGGCTGATACATGTGCCAAACCGAACTATTAAAGGTGAACAATTGATTGTTTTTACGTTTGAAAATATACCCCTCCCAGAGTAAGACCCTATCCCGCTTGGTTGCTTAACTCCCTCAGAAAGGTCCAATATTTCCAATTTTGAACCCCCATAAAAGTCCTAGTTATACGGGCCTGAAAGACATCACATGAGGCGATGTTTCATTCAAAGCAAGACTTATACAGTGGCTTGTAACAAGACACAGACATTTCCTTCACTTACAAAATTGAAAATTAATCGATTATTTTGATTCTATTTTTTTAATCCAAGCCAAGAGCAAAGCAACTAATTTCTAAGCTTCTCTCTCCGCTCTACCAACACCAGTGCACCAGCTGTCCGGTTGGCTCCTACTTAGGGGTGTTGGACAGTAACATTATAGAAGAAGAAAAAAAAAAGAAGAAGAAAAAGCATATTTCAAAACATTTTTCTGAACTTTTCTTCTCCTGTGATGACGTTGGTTTTTCATATCAAAATGTGTATTTGTTTATGTTTCCTCCTCTCCTGTAACTTCGTAAGTATTCTTACATATTATGTTTTGAATTTTAGAAAATGCATGACGAGTACAGAGATTCCTTAGAAAGCTAGCTATAGGGGATGAACAGCTAAAATGAAATTGAACGTTAATACAACTTGCATAAATTACAATTTTTATCTCTATATACATCAGAAGGTTTGGTTCTGTTGCTCGTTTTAGCTTGTCCTTTTTGATTTGCGTATCATCAGTTGAACTTTAGAAAAGTACGAAAAATCGATACCTAAGACATCTGACTGTATATTGAATGTTTACAGCAGATATGCTCAACTTGTTCCGTGTTATTAAGTGTTAATAACAGTTAGTTTAACTTGACTAAATGTGGAATAATTCTACGTATTTATGTCAAGATTCCCCCGTATCTTTATGTACCATGTAAGCTGTCGAAAATCACGATGAAATGCAAGCAAAAACGATTGATACAAAATCCATAGTTGGTAAAGTATATTTTTAATAAAACCTCGGCACCGCTATTCACCACATTGTGAAACATCGTTCCCCAACGATGACATAATTCGTTTCCCCCTAAACGTCTCCTGCTGTCGCGGTTCTCCCATATTGCTTGAACCACTCTCATGTCCTGCGTGCCCTTTTAGCGACGTTCCTTCAGGCGCCGAGCCATGGCGATGACGGCAATCACTAGGAGGAGGATACTGACTACCATCACGTTGATGACGGTCGCGATGGCTGCCAGAGCCGACGTGCTCAACGACATCCCTGGGAAATAGACAATGAAGAGGGGGGGGGGGGGGCGGTGAGGATTGTGGGGGTGGAGGAGGAGAAGAAGGGGAACGTCAGAGAAAAGAAGGAAAAGATTATTAAAAAAGTGAGGAAAAGGGGGAGAGAACAAATTGAAGAGAAAGAGGAGAAGGCGAAGGAATTGAAAGAGGAAAGGAAGAAGAGGTAAAATGAAGATTACAATACTAAAATTCACAAGTAGCGTACATAGGCAAGATAAATTTAGAAGAAAACTACCAAAGAAACAGAAACAAGAGAAAGGAGCGAGAAACTGACGGATGAGAAAGAGAAAAAGACGAAGATATTGATAAATATGAAAAAAAATGTAATGAGAAAAAAAAAGAGAAAAAATGAAAAGAAAATATGCCTTTTTTTCCCAAAGACTGATGTTCCCTTAACTTTTATTTTCACTCGCCGTCATCATATCTGTAATCATTTTTGTGAAAGGATGACATCGGAAAGATTAATTTGTAAACTTCTTCCAACTATATAAACTATGACGTAAATTGTTTGTTGCGAAACCTTTATGTTACTTTCACTTCAGTGCATGGTATGTTTTGATGCATAGAGGCAGCTCGTGCTATCAAGGGCAACTCACACCATCACTTACCCTGCGCCGGATTAACTGCGCTTGAATCATCCCCTCTATGGTTGAAGTAGTAAGGCCCGCGAGACACGATCAGCCCTCTTGCGGAGTCCTCTCGTGCTCCGCGAGAAGCTCGTCTTTGGCGAGAACTCTGAACTATGGTGTCCGCTACGTCACAAGAGTTCGGCGAATCTGTTCGGTCGCAGACCAGAACGTTGCAGTGAATGTAAGTCTGGAAAAGTCATCAAACACATAACAATGATGGATATGTGAAGTTAAACCATTTTGTGCAAAGAGCAGTAACCACATCCAACCTAGATTAAAGGCACAAAGAGCTGATGTAATAGACCGTTGCTGGATAATGTCGACACTGTCACACCGATGCCATGCTCCCAACGTCCAAATCAAAACAAAACAAAACAAAACAAAACAAAACAAAACAAAACAAAACAAAACAAAACAAAACAAAACGAAACAAAATTAAATTAAACAAAACAAGAAAACGCTATACGTACAGCGAGTATATAAGTATGTATGTCGAAAAATGACAGAAATGATAACAATCTCAGTTCGTCTCTTGATTCGGCCGTTATTTAGCTGCTGCGTACAGTGAGACGCGTTTAAAACAGTCGTACAGTTACTATAAAGAGAACACACGCTATGAGAGCCAGCGATGTACTTTTGGAATTGATTTGCAGTTAATTAGTTTGACATCGTCGATATTCGTAATGAAGATGGGCGCAATCATCACGCTAAAATATAACAGCGCCCTCTTAAATGACTAGTCCATGTCCCTTTAAGCTGTAGCCCTGCTGCATGTTGAGTGTATCCATTCATCATTTTTGGCCTTTCTGTCAAAGCATATTGTGTCCTTTGCAATGACACGAATGTTTGTATTCTGAATTATGTCTACTGATGATCCAGAAACAAACAAGCAAACAAACCCCTCCCCACCCCCCTCCAAAAAAAAAAAAGAATATGATCTGATTATATCAATTGCAAGTCATATTCTTCAAAGGTTTTAGGCTTTGCTTTTGCTTATTCTCGCATGACTTTGTTTCGTTGCGGAGGGCAGATTCAATCAAATCAATCTCGATTCGAACTTTTCGCCACTTACAAGTTCATTCACAAATTTGTCCGCCTCGAAGGAGAAGCCCTGTATGGTTGCCGTGTTCGTTGAGAACACTGAAACATCCTCAGCCGCTGGTTCCCTGGAGACAGCATGGATCCATTTTAGTTAATCATCATCAATTCCCCTTAATCATGTCATTATAAGAAAAATAGGCGTAACACATACGAAGAGAAAGGGTGAAAGGAAACAGAACAATGTACTTGTACCGTATGTAACTGATAACATTGATGCGAATGATTTACGAAAACAAAATGTATTTGCTTTGCTGTTTGCGTACACTTTCTCCAGTCTTTGTAACGGCAACCTTTTCCCTCCTAAAGTTATTGGTTTTAGGTTACAACAATTAAGATAACAATAATGAATTTGATGAGTACGCACGTCGATACATCATGACAACATGGCAAAGTTTTAAGATTATATTACTTTCTAATCATAGTAGGTTCGATTTGATGAAATTTTAACAATCATGTTGTCTGATTTCACGTTATCTACCAAAGTCTATTCTCATTTGAATATGGAGTATATAATTGCTCAAAATTATAAAGAAACGGAAGAAAAAATGACACGAGCCATAATATGGAAAATGACACCAATCGAATGGTCGGGCATATATGTCTAGTCTGCCATATTTTTTTAATATGTGAATAAAATTCAGAAACAGTGAAAGCACTCTTTTGATGACGTTATCATGGCACTTGTTTCAACAATGTGTATGGGCCTACCCACCCGCCAACGACAAGGTCCGTGTTTAGTGTGTCGGCAGGGTCGGCAGAGGGCGTCCTCCAGCACCGCTCGTTGACGATGGACAGCGAGTTGACAGAAGCGATGCTGGTTCCAAGGAACACAGTTTGTCCTTCTTCGATCTGAACAGAATAAAACAACAACAACAACAATGGATAGATGCCTCAACTTTGTCACAGTCACTATCATATCACTATGTATACTTTTAATTGATTAAAACCTATTAATTTTCTCTTTAATTCGCTTCGTCAATGCTACTCTGTATAGGATGATATAGCGAAGCATTTATCTGACATTGTTGTAATTGCCACAGGTTCCAGTTTGACACGGGAGATGCCTATATGGGTTGTTCTTTGATATAAATGTGATAGAAGTACTAAAAGTGTATTTCAATGAAAGCCCCGTGGAATCTAGATACCCATATACAAGTACTTCATATTCGACGACTGAATTGTACCCTCCTAGTCCTATTAAAGTTGTTCTGAGAATGTCGCCTTGATATATGAAGAGTGACAACATTTCTAGCAGTTCTGATAGCGAGCTTCTTTATGAGGATAAACCCACCTGAGGTGCATCACTCGATTCGTTGAGGGCAGCAGAGAAGGACGACCCATCGTATCGACTGAGGGAGATGGTAAAGTTACCCGCAGCCTCGGACACCACACTCACTGTGGAGTGGATGCGAAACGAGGTGTGCACGTAGCTCCGGCGGCTCACTGTGCAGTTCACCGTTACTTCGGGCACGGAGGAGACTAGACCCTCGATGACATTGGAGAAGTAAAAATTTTCGCCGTCTTCCTGGAGGCAGCATGGAGAAAGAGAGAGAGGGTTTGTATTTCATTTCAATATTCAAATCAATTTCGTCCAGAGAAGTTTACTGGGTATTATTTCGTCAACTATAGTGACGGGGCGATCGTTAACGATGGCCCCGTCACTGTACAGGCATGCTAACCTGGAAACATTGAACTGCACATTACTTGAATATGAGACCATTATGAAACAAATAATTTTCACACAACAATAGATATATAATGTACTCTTAAACGACTCCCACAAGAATTGGAACAATCATCCCCCAGCATTCCCACTGATTCCCACTGATCAGTTACTAGCCATCCCCTTTAACATTCAAATTTGTCAACTGACACTGAAATTCATCTCTAATGCTGGGATCGAAATCGTCATTGTTTTAAACAAATTCATGGCTTTATCATTAAAATTCGTCAAGTGTTATCTGGACCTTTTGGGTAAACCAGCTCTTTAACCATTTCTATGTGTCGGTCGAGTGAATAGGTGTGGATAAGTGAGAACGGAATAAGTGAGAACGGAAAATGTAAATGATTAAAAGGACGAAAATGTGATGAATACACAATAAGGAACTTTTCGATTTCAATCAATAATTACAGCATACTGTATATCTAGGAGACGATTTGAGTAAAGCTTTGACGAAAATGAATGCCAGCGGGCTAAACTAACGTTGCTGTCTCGTACTCAGCTCCTGTGACCGACAAATTTGAATTGCGATCGACGAAAACAGGTGACAAAATATGGAACTGAATGACAATGTTTCAAACTCGAAACAAGCATTCGCACATTTCGATTGAATGAAATGATGACGAAAACGGAAGAAAAACCTATACTTTGAATCAAATTGCGAGACCTTCAGTTTGTCATGAACAGTTTGCCAAAAAGTAAAATGGCGTTTGCCACTGTTGTTGATTTATACCTTCCGGGTTGTCCTACACGAGTCGAAAGCTGTCGAGATGGCGAAGAAGTCGTTGTCGTAGTCGTAACCATAGCAACTGGAATTGACGAATCGTATTTGGTTCGGGGACGATACTCCGTAGGTGCGTTTCTCCAGGAGCACCGTCATGCTGCCATCGCATGTCAGTCTGACGACAGGAGAGACTGTATCTACAGGTAACACGACACAATTCATACAAAACAATGTAATTACACAAACTTTACAAATTTGCGTATTACGTTTGTCATCATTGTCTCTGCTGCGTGTGAGATCTGACACCGGATTCACATAATATGTTTTTAGGTCCATAGAATGATCACGGTAACGGCGGCCGGGGTGGCGTTGCTGGGCTGACGAAACCTTGTATCTCAAATTTCGGTGAAAATAACTTTTTTTATTACTGGTCAGATAATCAGTTATAGGTAATGTCTTATCGAAATTATAGCTGTCTGACCCCCAAAATGAAGCCACCACGGCATGTCAAAGGAAATGCTTTCCAATTTGGCAAAGTGCTTTGGATGCCATGTTTTTGCTGTTTGTTTGTTTTTTGCTCTCCTGATCATTTGACATTTTGTAGATTCGAGGTCTTGTCGCCCTAGCGACTATTATATATACATATATATATATATATATATATATATACATATATATATATGTATATATATATATGTATATACATATATATATATGTATATATATATATATATATATATGTATATACATATATATATATATATATATATATGTATATATATACATATATATATATATATATACATATATATATATATATATATATATATACATACATACACAGTTTGATATCGGATGACACATTGAATTGGATATTGAAGATAACATCGATGCTCTCGAGACGATTTCCCGGGCGTAAGAATAGTGTATACGCAAGTGACACTCCTATCATACTATTTAAAGTTAGATAAAGTAGTTACTTACGAAACGAATAATCCTAGAGAGATTCGAAACCCACTTGGTATTTGAGCTTGACTCTGTGTCGTGGTAAAGAGCACCTATCATCTCACTGTCTGGTTAATTCGGATAATCCGATGATGATTCCCTGATGAGATATCTTTTTCACTTTGATGAGGGACGGAGATGCTGCAGCCTAAATTCCTCTTTTATGGATTCTCTAACGAAGCAATCCGAATACCTGTCATTTCTCGTTTCTTAACAAAATCTTTAAAACTAGACCTCTGAAATACCCTTCTGAAAAGACGCATTTCTCTCTTTTAACATACAATTGTACTATGCTCTAAAATTTCACGTGTCCTCGGTTCACACATTAGCTTTTTTGTTAACAACATCCCTTTAAACCTGTTCTTCGCAACATCCACTGAACAGTCATATAAACGCTAGCACTAATCTTTGTTGCTTATCTCACACTTCTTATTAGTTGGTATGATGACGAGTGTGTAGAAAGGGAGCTATAGAGTACGCCACTCTTACCACTTGGCTGTTGACTGACGGAGATGAAACGCACGGTGTCCACACCCATGATCTCTGTCTCCGGTAACCCGACGACCCCACTGAAATGGAAATGTCCTTCCATCGGTCCGTGGATGTCGACGACCGCCTCTCGCCAAGCATATTCCTCGCTGCCGATCCCCGACCAGAGAACTGAGGAGTTTCCAGAGCTTTGGTGGAAGCTCAACTGCAGGGTCGCCAACGGAGAGCTACTGAAGAGTAGGTATTCGAACTGGAGGCGGGCGACGCCTTGGACGTAGGTAAACGGGCTGATCAGCTCTGTCTTTTCTCCGACGGACCGATCTTGGCTACCAACAAACATCGCCTGGGGCTCTGCCAACATGGATGGGATGTAAAGGAGACAGAAAAGCAGGGAAAATGCATGAGACAAACGCATGAATTTTGTTGTTGCTGTTGACTGGGAGCTGATTTTCATGCAGACTCCTAGTACATGCTAGGTTTCCAGCACTGATGTGGGCACCTGGTAACACTGTAAATACTATTGGAAAGGCTAACAGAAGGAGCGGTACAAACACTGATAGAACTATTGAGCCTTTCTTTTACTGAATGGGCGGTATATTATTCTTATAGTTTGGAATCAGCCTCATAAAGCCCCTCCAAACATTTATGGATTTTATAACAATTCTTTGAGGTGTTTTAGTGGTTGTTCTCTATTTCATTTCATTCATTGTTTCTGCTTGGAACAATTAATCAGCGAATCTTGTTTGTCGGCTTTTGTTCTGACATACTGTCTATCTTTGTGAATCAGCATGTGGAACAAAAGTGAAGCAAAATGAATTCAAATTTATCATCATTATCATTACTATAATCGATTTGATCATTATCGATAACTATTGTAATTTTTACTAACATTGCACTTGCATTATAAACATCATCATCAAGAGTGTTGTAATTTTTATTATGTAATGAACTGGACAGCGCCCTCTCTCAAGTTTTCTTGCCAGTCAGTTGCCTTGCCTGGTGCAGATCTGTTTGTCCACACTTCATCCTGGAGTAACGACAACCTCGTCCAGTCAAAGTTATCGTGGTAGGATTGACTCCAGCCGCACAGGTCGTAACCGCGATCGTCAAAGCTGCAGCTCCAGTTCGTCGGGTCTGAGAATGATTATTAGGAGATAGATAGAACTAGAACTATCAGGGAGGCTGTAAAAAGAGTCTACCAGTCTGCGCATGCTTCGACCCGATCCACAGAAGGGTTCTCCGAGGTGTTTTTGTGCAGTTCTCTATTTCATTTATTGTTTCTGCATGGAACAATTAATCAACGAATCTCGTTTGCCTGCTTTTGTTCTTACATAGGCCTACTGTCTTTCTTTGTGAATCATAAGCATGTGGAACAATAACCAACAACATTAATTGTTGCTTTGACGGGCAAGTCTCGGACAAACTTTTGGGTTGCCAGGAAAGGTATATTATAAAGGTTTTAGCGTGTATACCATGAAAGCTAAATATCTTAGGAAGCTGGTCTGTTAACATACCATGGTATCCATTCATAACACATCTGTAGGCCCAGCATCGAGCTCCAATAAGGAAGGGATGCCTATATTGTTTTAAGTCATTTTATACAACAGAGGAACACACATATTGTCGTAACTTCATGTTACTTTTGCAAAAAACTGGATTGCGTGTTTTTTTTTTGTTTTTTTTTTTTTTTCGGGAGCCCGCCGACATCGAAAACTTCAACTACACAATAACAGGCATTAGATAAAACAAAACAAAACAAAACTGAACTAAACAAAAGAAAACAACGTAAACCAAACCACTTTACCGTGCTTCGTGAAAATGGCCTTCGTGTCATACGGCTCGTCGAATATCCCTACGCCGACGGATCGATGTGTCAGTGTCTTCTCGTTCAAAAAGATGAGCTTATTCTCCACGTAATTGGTGATGATGACGTCATGCTTATACACCGTCATACCAACCAGTTTGTCCATTGTGAGGAGGAGTTGGCGATCTTCGCCCGACGGAAGACTTACGGATTCCACTTGGTCCCGTACGGCGTGACCCCAGTACAGTCGGCTACCTGAAAGCACAGAGAAACGTCGCATTACTCCGGTTAGTAACTCACGTGCACCCTTATACCCAGTCGAAGAAAGTAACCTCCCGAAAACAGTATTCAGGGACAGTATTTAACTTCTCAGGGAATTTTCATTTCATGCATTCCTCAGGGTCCGCAGAATATCTTTACTTTCATATAATAGATATATCTTTAATAATATTCTTGTATCTTAACATGCCATTCTTTAATGATAGGGTGGGGGTAATCCATCCTAGGCGTAGGCCTAAGGGTCATGCCTCAGCCGCCCTTCCCAGCTCCCTTCTATAACCCCTTCCAAAGCGGGGGTAGAAACATTGGGAAAGTTCTTGGGTTGAGTGGAATGGAAGTTGTGAAATTGTGAAGTCTCGCTAACTTTGTAAAAAATAGTTCTCGAACCGTAAGGTCTGTTGATATTGATATGCAAAGTGAGTATATTATGTCATCACTTCACAATTTTCTATCGATCATCTAAAAAAATTGACAATATTTTTTCTGCAATGGAAATAAAAAAAAAATGATATTATTCCTTGCTGAATAACTTCATAAATGATAAGTTAGATACATTAGGCTTAGACACTAGGGCATAATTGCGTCTGACAAAAAACAAACAAGCAAACAAACAGAAAAATACAGGAAATTTTGTGTACAAATTAAACGTCAAGTTGTGAGTCAGTGACATCATCAACTCACTAATTTGCATGTTCATATTGACTGTTCGAGAGTATTGTTTTCCAAAACAATTAGCGAAACTGCACAATGTCATAACTTCCTGAATTTTTATCAGATTTTGATCAAATTTTAACTTAAAAATGTTACTCCTTCTGATTAGGTTAATTAACTTTCAGCTGGTCAAGAATTCCCTTTTAAAGGCAGTTCATGCAGTATACTACTCAACTTACCGTCTTCATTCATGGCCAGACCACGTATTCGGCCATCTGTTCGACGAACCAGAATTTCAGGCTGTCTCGTAGCGTCATCCATGCTCATTTTTCTAATGTGCTGCTCATCAGCCCAGTACATCATCCTAAAGATTCAGAATAGGAATGTATGTATGTATGTATGTATGTATGTTTGTTTATATGCATATGTGTGTGTGTGTGTGTGCGCGCGCGTATGTATGTATGTATGCATTATTATTGTTAGGTATGTAGGTAGGTGGAGAGGGAGATAAAAAAAAAGAAAGAGAGAGAGAGGGAGAGAGGGAGGGAGTGATGAAATAGGTTTGATTTTATGCCATAGATGTAGCGGCAAAACTGGAGTCGACACAAGTCATATCCCTTTTCTTTTGTATATTGAGCATTAGGTGACCCTATCTCACAGTATACTAGTACTGTAATGATATCCTATATTTTGGCACCTTACTCTTATATCATGACTTTAACCATCAATGATTATTGTGTTTGAATCAAGGACATTGATCTGTCACGAACATCACTGGTTTCTGACTGCAAAGTTATACTCTTGCGCCTGGATTCAAGGTTACAAATATGGTCGCCAGTCGTAATTGAAGTCAAACGTCAGGGGCGGATCCAGGAATTCCTTGGAAAAAAAAGGAGGGGGGGGGGGGTCTTTACAAAATAAAAGGAGTGCACGCCCCAATTTTTCTCTTTATTTCTTTTGTTTTAACAAAAAAAAAATAAAAATAAAGGTGCAACCGGTGCGCCCCCCTCTGTTCGGCCACGGCTCAATAATCACCGGGAACATCGTGGATCTGCGTGGATACCGTGCAAAATCGGAGAGAACATTTCAGAACTCGAACGAGTTTAAACGCTAGTACAAGACGGGCGTATTTTCCTGACACACTGTCCTTCATCCGGAGTCTTGATTCCGTAATCAACAGTTACACGTATGTGGAAAAAAAGTAAAGTATAAACCAAAGGGCCTTGACTGATGATACTCCTTACTGGTATTGGACTGTGTCCATGATCGTACATTCGTGATTACAATATTAATATCTGAACTGTTCTGAAGCAAAAGGAAAAGAAATTGATTATGACTTATAATGATCTATGACAAAAATAGTCCATCTTATGAATCACGAGGTACCTAAATTCATGTTCACACTTCGACTTATGCGACATCGATGTCTATTAGGTTTAATAAATATGTGATAATCAACAGCCGTAATTCGTAAATCTTTCTTTCTTATATTTTGTGAACTATATGGGTATGATAATCACGAATTTATGACCATGAAAACACTCGCTTACATTTCGATTCATGTCATCCTTTTGAGACAATCTCGTTCCTCAAATGGAAGGATTACGGTTCTCCCACTGATATCTATGTAAAATCCAGACATTTAAATATAGATCACTAGGTTCTCCACGATATTTCTCATCAGTACCTCTCAATAATTATGTATAATTCATTGTCACATTACAATATGTTATTTTGTGTTATCATTAAGTTCATTAAGTTTTTTTTTTTTTTCTGGTATGAAGAAATGATAATGAAGTCCGAAATTTGATGATATTGTATGATAACAATTATAAGGAGGGGGGGGGGGTAGGTGAAGTGGCAATACTTTTCTGATTGCCCTATCAAGCTGTAATCAAGCTGTAATTTAATTAATGTTTGAGTTTGTTTGTATACTTGTTTTGGTGTAGTGGTTGAATTGTAGTACAAGTTATTTCATTGTTTGTACTTTGCTTTGATGTTCATGACATTTTTATCTGTACATAATGTGAGCAGGGCCCCTTGGTAGAACAGTTAACCAACTGAAAGGGCTACCCTGCTGAAAGAAAATTGAAATAAATAAATAAATAAAATAAATATATAAATGCTGACCAAGCAGACATTCAAATCGGAACAATTTTTGATACGACCATAAGCTATCTTTTAACCATTTTGAAGTTTAGCTCTGTTTAAGCCGAAATAAGAGCATCTCACTCTCAATGTACATCCAACTATATACTCAAGGCCTTGCTCTGACTATACTATATAAACTACGCCCTCACCGTCTCTCAAAGTCCAGCACAAGTCCAAACGGATGCTTCCTTGGCTGACGCAAGAGGACGATTCTGTCCGATCCGTCGTAGTTGGCTCGCTCCAGCTTGTCCGTGGCCGTGTCGGACCAGTAGACCAGTTTCTTCTCAGGGTCCACTGCCACCCCAAACGGCCCTAGCAACGGTTGACAAAAACGCCCTCTACTCAATCATAACAACTTCGTAAAGAATACAGTGCGTAACAAAAAAAAAAAGGATAATCCAAATTTGGCCACTTTCATTGATAGATCTCATCCATTCAATGAGACATTCATTGTTCCTTCATGATAACACTCAAACTTTGAAAAAGTGCAATTTGTCATTATGGTCTTAAAGTTCATGTGCTCAGTCATGCATGACATTTGTCAGCATAATAAAGTACTAATGGAAAGAGGAAAAGTTCCCCTTTGCTCACAACCAACATTGTGCATTCCATAGTCGACAATTATGAAACAATATCCCTTCAAAGTTGGATCACCTATTTTTGTTGTTGTTGTTGTTGTTGTTGATGCGCACTGTATAGCTCTCGTCATGACCGTACCAATACGACGTACTATTTTTTTTTCTTCTTCAATCTCAACATTCGAACGTTATTACGCTTAGGAGTTGGTTACTGTTAAATGATTATCTGACTTTTCTTGGAATCAATAAGCTTGAAGTATTATGAAGAGATCTCACACGATATTCTTATGCAATTACTTGTAATCTAGTTCTGTAATCAAGAAAAAGAATTACTACAGCGTAAATAATTCAAAGCAGTGACATAATATATCCGTAAATCCAAGAGGAATATTTCAGTCATCCAAAATTTGTGCTTTAGGACTACAGGAATTAAAGGCACATATTTTATTGGATAGCGAGTGTGTTGTTTAGTCGATTTCTGCTAACATTGTATATGACAAAAAGTGCAGATAAATTAAAAGTGAAAAAAAAAATCCGCTCTAAAAACATGAATCCAGTTGTAAACCCAGTAAACACTAAGTTGTTATAATTTGACTTCATCTGTTTTGTTGTTGTTGTTGTTTGTTTATTTATAGTAGGCCTACCTATTTTCTAAGCAGCAACATTTTGCTCTTTGATAAAAAAGACCTTCACTTCATAATAATCATGATGTATGTTAATAACTGAAGAATCATATACATTCTTTTCTACATAAATTAGTGAATAATAAAGGAATGAACGAATATATACATGAATAAATAGATAGAAAATGCAAACACACATAGTGCAAGCATAACCTGTACACGTATTGATGATTTCTCATAATTGTGGATGGCATCCACTGAGGCGTTTGCCATGTACACAAAGCTATTACAAGAAATGACACATTCTATTGGTAGTACATTGCCTACATAATGCAACCGACTTTTTGTCTTTGACGCTCTAAAAAGATAATAGAGACTGATCTTCTTACAATCGAGGCCCGAGGAGGCGATGGTTACGGGATCCGAGCCATCGGGGTGCGCTCGGTGGATACTTCCCGACGGCGTGCCCCTTTGTGTCCAGAACACGAGGCGATGGACCGTGTCGAAGGTGGAGCACAGTATGTTGCCCACGTCCGGCAGCGGGAGCCGCACAAAGTCGAAGTCGCGGAAGTTGGAGGCGAAGACGCCTCGCAGGTTGTAGTCGGTCACGAGCAGGAACTCGTCTTCGACGGCGAGGTGGTGGAGCGGCGATCACGGTGTGAATGATAAGAAATTTATTATAAGCATCGTTGTTAGTATTATTGCCTTTGTTATCATTGTTATTATTATTATTATTATTATTATTATTATTATTATTATTATAATGATGATGATTATTATCATTATCATTACTGCTATCACTACTATTATTACCATCACCATCATCATTACTACCGTTATTGGCAAACTGTGCCGACGAGACAGCTGGGTCATATTGCACTGCCATGGCCCTGATCAAAATAGGTTCTTTAAATCACGTTCATAGGTATTGGTTAGCTTTAGTCCAAGGACTAAATGAAAACAAGAGCAAGAAAGTGTACCTTGCTCATATGTACGGTCATTATTAAATTACTATTTTTGTCGTTTTTGACGTGCGCGATATGTCACATGTATGTTAACGTATATATAATCACAATTTGCATAAATCCTGGACCATATTTAATTTGTGAATATGTGACCTAACCTCGGATGTTGCATCCTATGTAGCGAAAGAAACACTAACACAGATAGGTAAAAATCTTGGGAATAATATTCTCTAATTTATAACACAATATAACACAAATATTATTGCAAATATTATTGCTTCTGCTTCGACGTCAGCTTTCCCTGTCAGTATGTAGGCGACAATAGTTGTACCATTAGATATTCACACAAATGGGTAATTACACATATTATCGCAATCATGGCACTGTTCATACACTGCAAAAAGTCCGGTGTTAAACAGTGAACACCGAGCTGGTGTTAAATTTTCGGTGCTCATTTATGGTGTTAAATTAACACCTACGGGTGTCATTTCCAAATCTTAAACTGTTTTTTGAAGAGTTTCTTAGTAACTGCACTTCTTGTTGATTTTTAATTTAAACAAGACGATCAAGAATTTTACATTAAAATACTAGATTTTTGAAAAAATGTGAAAATAAATTTACACCAAAGTAACACCAGCTGGTGTGGTCCCTTATTGAAGCTGGACGGGTGTTAAACCATTGATATTAACACCAGCAAATATCAAATCAACACCATGTGGTGTCATTTTTTAATTAACACCAGTACAGCGTCAAAATAACACCAGGTACAGTGTCAAATTAACACCACGAAGTGTCAGGTGAACACTTTTCAACACCATCACAGTGCATTTTTAACACCTGTGGGTGTGGTCCTTTATTGAAGTTTGATCGGTGTTAGATTTAACACCCGTGGTGTTAAATCTAACACCGATGTCTTTACAGTGTATGATGTCTATAATATCACTGGGTCATTTCATAATCCTGACATTTCCATGCTATCATTCGTAATTGATACTATTCGCGTTACCATTTGGCAATCATGCACTTCTTACGATTTAACCCACAGACGTTGCAAAACTGCTTAAAGCTGTTGGACATATTGCATCATTGGGTCAGTGAGACAACAATTAATTGAGACTTTAAATATCATTCAGATATCTTCATGGCAAAAATGGTATCTGCAATGTACAGACTTTACCTGCAATCATTGGTATGCCATCATTGGTGGTAGCTTGGTACCCTGTTAGCGATTGGAAGGAAAAAATAAAGCAGAATGATCGATTAAAGTCTTGGGTCTATAACCAATGACTCCGCGTTCTGGAAATTACCTATAAAATCATATCACAGCTGTCAGACTCCGCCCCAATTACTAATTATACACAATGATGCTGTTTATACAGTATTGAGTATAAACTATACAAAGAACACAAGAGTCTTTCGTTAATGTGTTATCTATCGTTTTTTAAATTATAATTATTGAATGATCAGCTGATGATAAATCGAATCAAATTAAATACAATGAAGCTCCTATCACAGCAAAATTGAATCCCAACGATACCAGATTTTTTTTCAACTTTATTTTTCCAATTCACATGCTGCTTCATATACCAAATACATGCATAATAATGAATAGTACATTATGGAAAAAGCAAATAACATAGAAAACTATGGTATAAGAGCTTGCCATTTGCTCACATGAAAATCTAGACGATTCTTTTTCATAGCTATGATGCGTTCTGTATTTTCCAACGATACCAGATTACACACAGACCGCTTCCAGATTTGACAACACAAAAGAAGTCTGATCATGCTGATATAGCAATTCAAATGAAATATATATCAGACATATTGAACTCAGATAAAATGATGTACAAGCAGAGAGATAAAAAACCATTCACGACATTTCATAAAAATTAATGTCATAAAATTAGTATCGCTTTCCCATTCAACAAGCTGTTCCACCATTATTTGGTGAAAGGAAAACATATTGAGACAAGAAAATTCTAATATAAAAATGAATATGGGAATATCAATAAGCAATCAAAGTAAATACAGTATGCCCCACTCGGACTCAGAACATTACTTACCCAGGGCCGATGACGACAGGGCTAAACCAAGGAAAAATCCTATCAAACTACACCCCATGTTGGTGGTTGCCAGTGAATTGTCTCACGTTCGATCCCTTCACGGGGGAAAATAGTAATGTTCTCTCGTCGCGAAAAACCCTAACAAAATATTGGGATCGTTTCTGATTTGTTGACCTCTTGAAAATAGGGAGGATGTGACGAAAGCACCGCAGAGACGGTTTCCCGCCAAGCGAGGTTGATAGTGTGACGAGTTCGCGTGCGTGTGCTGAAGAAGAGAGCTCAAGGTTTCACTTTATGTGTTCATCAACAGCGCACACGGACAGAGAAAACAACAAAAAAAGCGAATCCGTCCGATGGATACTTTTCCGCATGTGCAGTGGTGACGGGAGCTTATCCACTATAGAAAAAAAAAAAGATGCGACATAACCTTGCTGTCCTGCTGTAATCACTTTACTCTAATTTGCAGATTCTGTATCATGCTATAAAAGCGAAAATTATTTTTGCGACGTGCATGGGAATTCGATCCCTTTCTTTACCTTTCTCAGCTTGTGACTCTTTGTCCAGTGAGATGAAAATAATCACTATCTTTCTACTACATCTATTCCTGGCTATATCATAAAACGTTTTTGGTGATGAAGATCCAGGAATACGAGTACATACCCCCCCCCCCCCCCACACACACACACACGATGAATGTACATTGCACAGGTAAACATCCCATCAAAAAAGCACGTATACTTACGCAGATACCACGACAAACACACCCCGTCATAATCAATCATTAATTTACAAACAAATCATACAATTATCATTTACATACGAATCATTCAGCACTCTGCATCATGGAATATAGTGACATGACTTTCCAACTGAAATTGACTGAAGATCACACATGGGTTTCTGGCACAAGGAACATTCTGTTTCCATGGTTAGCCGATGGAGGGTGCTTGGGCAGAAGTGGCATATCAATAATGATAAGATTCAAATGTCAGTGGGTCAGCAATGAAAATCCATGTAATTGTTATACACATACTTGTACATGATATCCAGGTGGGGTGGAACTCGAAAAGTTGATCTTAATTCTATGTTATTTATTCACAAAATGGCAATACGGAGGATAAAATTCTGTAAGTACATGACAAGGTCAAGACCATTATTCAGGGATGTCGAGATACTTGATGTTTATCAACTGGATAGATTATCTATCTGTAGTTTTAGATATGATTTAATTAATGAGAATTTGCCCCATACGCTGCCACAATATTGTTAATTTATTCAACATGGTTACAGAACAAGAGAAAAAAGAAGATGAGAATCTTTATATACCAAAATTAAATACAAGTTTTGGGGAAAAGTGTTTATATCACCAAGGTACAACATTTTGGAATGACCTACCAGTCAAAATCAGGAAGAAAACATCAAGGTCAAATTTTCGTAAAGAACTTTTAACAGAAAGTTAACATGCTAAGGAGATATTGTTAACATATGATTATCCTATAAATGTAATACTTTGTTTTTGTTGAAAGTAGACGTTGTGTATTCATTCATTCATTCATTCATTCACAACTTGTAATTCTCGGCACATGGTTGTAAATGATATTGTAAGAGTCATTTAGCCTGGTGACTTATAAGTCTAAAACACTGGGATTCATCTAATGACCTATATCATTCTGAATAGACATTTCATATAGAGATATATAGAGAGATATATTTCGAATTACCAATTTTTGTATATGTGATTGGAATAATTTACATGAACAATGTTTTGTCAGTATGCTATTTATACTTTTTTTTTCTTTTTCTATTTTTTTTCTGCCAGTGGAAGGTGAATTTCTGTATTATATCAGCCAATCAAAAATCTTAAATCTTGAATGTGTCGAGGGAGGTGTAAAAGGTTTTACAGTGTAGATGACCCATCTCCTCAATGTGAATTATTTTCCTTTTATACAGAGGATTTTACCACCCACAATACAATACAAATGATGCACAAACCACACATCATTATTTCTTCAAAAGGAAGCACTTTGAATATTTTATTGCTCATATATATATATATATATATATATATATATATATCTTCCTTTCTTTTCAGGCATCACCTATTAGTTTACTAGCATAAAACATTCCATGAATCCTATTTATTCAATACTTGTTCACAACAAGGGTCAACATTAAGAAGACAGGAATACACATGCTAACTACATTCCATGGACTGCACCATTTTTATGCATAAATATGTTGTATCTCTAAATTTTGAATACATAAACAACTAACAAGCATGTATTGAGGTTTAGTGACAAAAGCTCAGTTATATTAACAGTTAAGTAGAAGAACATGTGACAATGAATTCATGAAATAATACCCTGAAACCCGCACGATGTGATGGGTAATGTGCAAAGTGTATGGGAATTCATTTCAGAATGTTGTAAATAAAGGGGTCAACAGAAAACTTACTATGTGACTTTGCAATGAATGGTAACAAATGGTGCAAGTAAACACAATTATTAAAAGCAGGAAGAAGATGAAGGAAGCTCCATGTTTCACATTCTGAAAATGCTATAAAGATTAGCAAAAGCAAAGCTTGCCCTGCTTTAACTGGGGTAAAATACAAAGTACAATGTTCTGCTGTGATTAGATGAAGACAAAAGTAAGTTGCACTTTAAACCAACAGACTGGATAAAAAGCGTTAAGTCTGTTGCACTGTGATTGGCTGAAAATGAAATATGTTGGGCTGTGATTATGTGACAGTGAAGACTGTCTTTTTACTGTCATAGGGTAACATGAAATGTGTTGGCTCAAAATATAACAATGTTGTGCACACCCCAAGCTGTTTTACAAGATTCTATTTTACAATCGGATACATCAAGGCTGACTCTAGTCCAAATTTTTTTAATGATTATTCGCAACATGGTTTTGTTACTTGGCAAACACACAATTTGAAGTGGATAATAGTCACAGCAGCACTCTTTCGTTGCATTTGTTAAATCCAAGGATTCAGATACACCATCTAAAGCAGTGAAATATGCCCTGCTTCATGGGGAGGGGAGGGGCAGAAATCTGCTATATCCCACAGTACATTCACGATGTACTAGTGAACAATGCCTAGTTGCAACATTTCCTGTAAATTTCCCCATTTACCAACTGTATCAATTACAACCTTTCCTGCATGTCAGGACACTCTCATCAACCATCACCCTCTAGATATCACTTCAATTTCTTATCAAATTACTTGGAGGGGCAAATTTAACTTTCCTTCACATTACACATGCACTATTTCCTTTCAGCACAACATAGCCCTTTTCAAAATAAGCCTCAAATGTGGGATAGGGCTTGTAACACCTGTCAATGCAGTTGATACAACTTGTAGTTATAGAATTTAATGGTGTGGGCCAAAAGGTAAATACACTGTACCTTTATATCAAAGTATTCTAAGATTTATTGTCTTGCAGAAATAGAAAAGCCATATTAAAGAAAAGAACAACTTTATTTTTCTATCAACTGGTAAATGTGAGTTGTGAAAACATTGGTGCATGAATACAAAGCAAGACAAAGCCTCCATGAAAACTAACAGTATCCCTGATTTAAAAACTTACAGTGTACATCAACAAGTGAACGATATATTACAGCAGTATAGTATTACTAATTTTCAAGTAAAGTTGCCGTGAGAATTCTCTGATTTAAATTTTCTCTGTCTGTTGTGAAATAATCTGCACAAATCTTAAAAGCCTACCAGTCATTTCTCTACAAATTTCTCAAATCAATCTATCATAACAATATGAGTTGCTCAATACGAGTGAAACATTTCATAGAATAAAGACTCAAGTCATTTATCCAAAACTTTTAAGACCATCATTTGGTACAGAGGTCGATAAAACCCCCAAATGTTTAAAAATGGCAGCCCACATATACACACCATATACCATCATATATTCAAAACTAATATGTGATAGACTCTTTCTGTAAATTTTACACTCTCATTCAGCAAGGCAGCCATCACATATTATTCCGTATTGGCTAGGCACGATCAACCTCTCAGCTCACTTTGACCAACCAATACAATTTGTCTTTTTTTGTTCACTTTTTACAATAATCATGATGGGATGGGACTGGATTCGTAAAAAAACTGAGGCTGGATGACCACCGCATGTGGACGACCCACCTCGATCCTTATATTTCATCCTTATCTCCTCCAGAACCTCCAAGTCACAAACACCTGAGTATATAACAGTCACAGAAGAACAGACATACAGTATCTACAATAATTAATGTGCTACGAGAGGAAGCCCCTCTAAAATATGGCATGTACTGTAAAAGTGAGAATTTTTGCGGTTTGGAAATTTTCACACATATTGCCTAACATGAAACCGATGCAACAAGGCATGCAGAATTTTGTGCTTGTTATAATACTATTTTATATTTTGATTTTTATTGCATTAAAAACTTGCAAAGTTAATCTTTCCTGACCGAGCATGGCAGATTACTCGTGCCAAAATGTCCACTTTTACAGTAGGGGTACCTATAAGGGAAGGTTTAATAGATAAGAGACAAGACACAAAGCAGAAAGACAAAGACTATCACAAAAAAAAAATAGACTGATAAATGAATACAGCATACGGCTGGGAAATATGCAGATATGCAAACACAAAATGTAAGAAACAATACTACGCACCAAGAGAACTATTTGGTCTGGATTGCAGAATAAAGAGAAAAACATAACAATATGATTTGTCATTAAGCTATGTCATCAGCAGATTTGTAAGAAATTTATAGTACATGCATGTAAGTACTATTATGGCAATTTGATCTACAGCTAAAAATACTACACAAGAAGTACATAAGAATGCATAGTATACCTGGATTTGATGAGCTGCTTTCCAGGAAAGTAAGAAATGTTTAACATTTTTCAGAATTACTATTTTGTTGTCATGTACAGTAAATATGTCAAGCAAATATGTGATATAGATTCTATAAATAAGTATTAGAAGGTACATCATAGTAATCAGGTTTTACAAATATACATACATCATCTAACATATCTCACAACATATTAATCTTTCTTTCAAAAAAAGTGATTTCCATATTCTAGATTGAAGTTCAATGGCTCAACACATACCTCCTTTCCTTTTCAAATACCACAACAAACAGCTCACGAAGTTGAGCATTGCTCAGAACAAATGTCTCGGAGAAACAATGAAAAACATAATTTTACCACAAACAAAAAATGATATCCAACACTAATCACATTACTCCTGCACTGCCAGCCTTTCCTTTTTCCACAGCTGATATGAATGTGAGAACAACACCAGTAGAACACACACAACTTGTATCAATGTATTCAATGTTTACGTCATCAGATCACATACAGCGCTGGAGACGTATCTACTGGGATTACAAATACTGCTGAAGGTTTACCACAGAATTGAAGGAAATCTTTGATATCGAGAGCTCTACACTTGTACAGCATGTGTTATCAGAAACAGAAGCTGGATACAAACATACAAGGAATGCATGAGACCTGTGAAGCACATGACATTATTATCAGCATTGTGAAACAGGAACCATTCACACTGTAGATAGGAACATATTTCAAAACACATATATTTCCGAAGACATGTAGAAGTGCCATAATTCTATCATATACACTCATGAAAAAAATGGAATACTTGAATATCATTCCCCCTATTGAGTTGAAAGCTATAAGTGTGCTAGACAAAATACTTTCAGTAACCACATCCTTCAGGCATATTAAGCTAAACTTTACAAGTCAAAAATACAGGCTCACAGTACATGATAAAAATATGCATAAGTTCCATATCACTGGAAAGAGTCGGCCTACAAATGTATGTTATCGCTTCTCTGCAGGGTAGAATTTATCATCAGAGAAGTGCACATGGTATCAGTATCCTGAAACATTTTACGCTGAATTTAAAAAATATAAAACAGAATAGCAATGAACTTTTAGTGATGTGGCCATCTCAGCAAATCATTGGTTGATTTCTCCAAAGGTTCAGTTCCTGCCCAAACCTGCTCACATTATCTTATAGATTTACAGTATATTGATTCAAAAGAGAGAAAAAAAGTTATAAAACAAATAGAGCCTCAGAGGGCGCTCTCCTCATCATTGAAGCCATAGTTACGGTATGAACCCCCCTCGCCCCCTGCAGACGAGCTTGTCGTGATTGTCGTCCTCTTCACCCGCCGCTCCTCCACCACTTCCTCATCCGCACCGTCGTCGTCCCCATGGATGATGAGCTCGCCTGTCCGGCTGTTGCTGTCATCTGAGTGGGTGGAGAGGCTGCGGGAAGCTTCAGAGTGCCTCTCTCCAGTGCTGCCTCCGCTGTCATGTAAGACCTACAGAGGAATGAATGCATAGGACTATGAGCATAATATCTGTGGTACTCCCAAATAATTATGTATCAACATTTACCAATTTTTCCCCCTTCAATACTTCATAACAATTACTCACATTCATCCATTCTCATTTAGGATATCTCAATGCCTGGAATATCTTTAAAGTCTAGTTCTTGCTTGGGCACGATTCCTGGCAATCATGAATTACTTTTACCTTTTTTTCTCTCCTTCTCTCTTTGCAAAATGACTGTAAGGATGGGCCCTATATTACATTGAAAATATGAGTAAATCAAATATATCTGTGAACACCATCATACAGATCATTATCATTTCCAAGCAAATCATATGAAACTTTTAAATGTATGCTTCAAGAAAAGTGAAAGAATAAATCTGAAGTGGAATAGATGTTCCAATGTCTCAGGGTATATCTTGTAAAGATTTCATTTTCATTTGTGCATGTGTATGTGTGGTTTTTGTGAAACTTATTAAAAATTGAGTGAAATATGTCATGGATCTAGTGAACAAGATGTGCATTTTCATGTAATTTAAAGTCATTCTTTGAGCTGAGATGAATATGGTAAAATGATGTCATTTCTCCAGAGAACTGCACTACCCTTCAGCAAATCATTCATGAATGTTATCATGTTTCAGTTGTCACTATGCAAACATAGAGCATCACAAAATCAATTGTTATGAATACAAAAATTTGAACATATCAATAAGGCAAGTGCAGCTATTGATATTATACATTACATGCCACTACACTACTTTCATTTTCTAATCAATTCCTATTCAAGGCATCAAATTGCCACTTACTGTTGTCATTACCTCCGCCAAGGGAGGAGGTTATGTTTTAAAGTATGTCATTTATTTTCTGAATAAAAATAACTCTAGATACACTTGTAACAAAAAGCACTACTCTCCCACAAATAATTGTTGACCCCTTAAGCCCCCATTGGCTGCTTGACATGAACACCAAGACTTTCAAAATGAACACACAGCTCGACAAACACCAGGAAAGCAGCGACAAAAACTGGGGAAAGAGTAAGGGTGAAGATGAGATATTTTAAAAATTCCCTTTTCTCCTTTTTTTTTTCATGGTGGATATCATGTGAATTAGGAATGGCTCTCAGAAAGTGAACATATAGGTCCTACTATGTACTGCACATAATCATTTCCCCCGTGGGACTTCCCAGTTGGGCAAAGTACAGTCATTCAGTTTCCTGCCTTTGTTCCCACGCTGGGGACATTTATGTAGCATCTACAATTTGCATGGCCACATTAAAGTCATTAACATCACGCCATACAATATACAGTCCATGTTGCATGCTCATTTTTGCAAATGATCTTGCATTTCCTGCGGCCTGTTTTAGAAATGTTAAAGGACAAGTTCACCTTCATAAACATAAGGATTGAGAGAATGTAGCAATATTAGTAGAACACATCATTGAAAGTTTGAGGAAAATCAGACAATCCGTTCAAAAGTTATGAATTTTTGAAGTTTTTGTGCAGTAACCGCTGGATGAGAAGACTACTGCAGTGTATGAATAACTTAGATGTCACATGCGTACAACAATATAAGGAAAATATAAAGAGAATTTCACAAAATGCCATCTTTTGAAAAAAGTACACATTCCCCTGACTCGTTACCGACAAATGTTATGGGTAATATTATTCCCCCTGCCTTTAGAAAGCGGCAAGTCAAGAGCTCTTTTATTATGCGAAAAAAGTGAAAATATGTTGAATTTTCTTTTACATTTTCTTTATACTGTTGTACGCATATGACTCACAAGCTGTAGTAGTCTCCTCATCCAGTGGTTCCAACACAAAAATTTTGAAAATTCATAACTTTTGCATCGATTGTCCAATTTTCCTCAAACTTTCACTGATGTGTTCTACTAATATTGTTGCATTCTCTCAATCCTTATGTTTATGAAGGTGAACTTGTCCTTTAAGCCACACATTCAAGTAGGTCATTAACCCCTTAGCTCCTAATGAAGTGCCCATGGTCATCCTTACATGTGTGTTTGTGTGTATGTATGTATGTATGTATGTGTGTGTGTAAGTTTGTTGTGATCCAGGTGAGTGAGCATGTTTGCTTTCTTCACAAGTTTGCATCACCTCTGCGTCATCTGCATGTTATTTCTCCACATCTACAATGTATCTTTTACTGATCGATTTATCTTAAAGGCATAATTTACCATTTGCAGATGAAACAAAAACCCAGCATTAGTGCTTTAAAATCGTTCTAAAATGTGAGTGAGGGATAGAAACAACCACTGTAAAAATTTGAATTGGTGAAATCGATGTTAAGTATTGTTAAATATACAAAATGTGAGCAATAGTGTCAGTGATGATAAAAATGTTTCCCCGACTAAACCGTCTACAGTTACGGTTTATTGAGAAAAATACAGATATCTCCATATATTTTAGGCTTTATCGCGAAAATTTTATATGATACATTGTAGGATGTTTTGAGGTACAACAGACCCACTCATATGCATTAAATGTCATATCTTTAAAATTTTTGAAATCACTGTTCCCAAAGGTAAACAGGACCTTTAACCCATGCAGGTGTGAAAATAACTCTTTCCTTTACATGTAGCATAGTATATGTATGTCGACCATTGCAAGGGCTCTCTGGGTGCTTCAGGATTAAAGAAACTTTGAGAAAACTGGTCTTCTTTCTTCACTCATCCACACTTTGAGGTCTGTACAGAGAAGTAATTGATCCTGACACGGGGGACTCCCGTTATAACGAAGTCTACGGGACCAGCAGTTTTCTTTTGTTGTATTGAAATTTTGTTATAACCGAACAAATAAACAATACAAAATGGATGATGTTGCGGCCTGAGTTTTTACTTTGTTGTAACCGGAATTTTGTCATTACTGTGTTTGTTAGAACAGGAGTGCACTGTAGCAACTGTTATTTGAGGGTGACCAGAAAATACTCCATGCATTCACAGAGGAAAAGAAAGAGAAGGATTCAGTTTCTTGTTAAAACATGGAGGCAATTACTGAAAAAAACCAACCACATCCATACATCCTAATAATATGCAAAATGTTCTGGTCAATCACTGAGATCACAAATGCCACACAGCGTGTAAGTTGGGATTTATAATTATCTTTAAAGGGAGAGACTCACCTGGTATGTGTAGGTCCTCCCCTTAGGACTGGACGACCCACTGACCGAACTCCTCTCCTCCTGTTGCTCCAACTGGGATTCCCTGCCCGTCAACATGTGATCTGGGTGGACGAGAAGATGAAGATCACATGACTCTGAGAACCACAAACTGGTGGAAAGCATTGTTTGATAAGAGCATGCAGCCAGTCTTTAGGGTGTCTCCATTGTGCGAACCAAACACATAGAGTGCAATAATGTTCTGCTACAATTAGGATTACCAACAACTTGGAAGAGTTTTGTGGAGGTATAAAATGTTCATTTGGCCATCAGGTTGAATGATGAAAGCTACAGAATTGCTTTTAAAGGCAATGATAGTCTTGAAGGAGATTGATGCACCACTATAACATCTCACCTTAGAATGTGGATGAAGGCAACGATACACAATTATGTGGATTACTGTAAACGTCAATATTTTCGCGCGATTAATTTTTCGCGCTGCGCGGCTCGAAAACATATTCGCGGGTTCTTAAATTCGCGCTCCGCAGCAGGTTAATACTACACAGTCGCTGTTTTCATCCAGAGCCTCGATAAGGGACGTATCGAGCGGCGCGAGTGCGAGTACAAGCGCTCAACTACGTAGTACATGTACATGTATTTTACTCGATACATGTACTGTAGTACCGGACCAGTACTGTAGTCGCGGGGATGTAGCACACCAATCGGCCGTGGGCTTGGTGCGTGCGGTGCGTGCGATGATACTGCTATATGCGTAAACATGTCTGTACTACGTAGCAGTATCATCGACGAAGCGCACACAATTCAGCCCGTTCAAAATGTGCATAGAAAATTGCGAAGATATATTCGCGCGTTTTTTAATTCGCGCTAGCCAAATGTAGCGCGAAATCCGCGAAAATTAATGTACCGCGAAAATTTCCACGTTTACAGTATTACATTTCACATCAAACATAATGGCAAAGGGGAGGTGTGCATTATGGATTTCATTCAAATCATACATATAGTTTTATGCTGGTATTAAACATGTGTTGGTTTGGTCATGTTTACGCCTGTTCTATGCTGCTTAAAATTTTTCAAATGCAAAGGCAAATGAGTACCTAATTTGAGACATTTTAAAGTGATGTATGAATAACATGAATTGAAAGAAGATAAATGTGCACTTTCAATTACTGAACCATGTGACAGGTTTTACACATTGTCATACATCTGGTGGGCAGTGTCAAGTTGGCAGTCTGTAGGGTATTAATGTACACTGCACCTACAAGTCAACAACAAGGTTATAAAACCGAAATGTGCACTCATACAAGGACATAAGCACACAATCTGCAGTAACAGAAAGAAATGCCACATCCGGCCTGCCAGCTAAACTGTAAAATATGAGATCAAAATGAATAAATAAGATAAACTAAAGAAGAAAACACAAACAAAAAAATCAAATCAAAACACACAAAAAATATTTACAAAACAAAAATAAGCTAAATGAAACCAACAGAAAATAAAACAGGATTCAAGTGAGGGAGTTTTGTGAGAAATACGGTGCTTGGTACACTCAGGTGGAATGCACATGTATACTTTACAATGTACACGTGTATGTGTTGCACTCAACCAAAGCAGAACTTGCAGCAACACACAAATGTGATGTGTGAAAAAACAGGTGTTGCCATGGAAACTGCAGGGAAAAAAGCAGTGAATTCGGGAACACGTGGCTCAAGAGTGAACCGGAGGTGCGAGACTTTTTGTCTTTTATGGATGTGCCATGCACACACACCTTGTACCTTGTTTGGAAACAAAGTTTGGCCTATTTCGAACACCGAGTTTGATGTGGCCCGATTCCAAAATGCTAATGTGAAGCATGGCTGCAGGAAGTTAGGTAGTTGTAAATTGAAACAATCCATTACAAATTTAAAGGAAGAAACACATGTATATATACACACACAAGAATAAAAGGACACATAGAAATGGTGTTAGAATCTAAATGAATGAAGAAATGAATCCACAAGTTCTGTTGTACATGTGCACTTGTTCATGTTTAAGACCTATAATCTCTGTGAATGCATAAGTCATCTTCCGGAGACAAAACAGCTGACACACATCTTAACTCACCCCCCCCCCCCCCCCCCCCCCCCCCCCGGCACTTTATCTGGAAATACTGTAGAAACTAATCTATCAGGAATACAACGATGTAAATGGCATTATCACCAGCATAATGCTACATCCAACCTGCAGCCAACACAGCTCATATTCTGTGGACAGAATTTGAACACAAATACATGCATGGACACACAATATCTTCGCTATTATGGTCATTATATGCACAAGGTTAAGAATTCACAACTGCAGACACAGATGTTCCCGGACTCCTATGGGTTAAACAACATTATTCAAAAACAAGGCTATGTAAGGAGAGAAAATTCAAACTGAATCTGTTCCAAGTTTCACCTGACTAAAAGAGCAACAACATCACAGAATGAACAAGTCTAACAACAAAACAATCAAAACAACATCAATGAAAATGAAATGACCTAGTATGACAATAGCAAAGCATTAGATGGATCATACCAGAATGAAATCAAACTGAAAACAAACATCACGGATGTATTATAATTTGATACCTTTACTTGGGCCCACTCCTTCCTCTCCTGAAGGCGTAGCTTCCTCTCTCTTCTTTTTACGCAAAACAACATCTCCTGAACTAAGCAGCGTGATATCTCCTACATCCCGTGGAAGCATGCAATGTGGAAGGAAGATATCGTGTTGATCGGAAGGAAAGAAATTTAAATCCCTCCACGCCTATCCTTACCCGGATTTACCAAGTGAATTATGTTGTCAGCAATCACATCAATAACAGAACATTTAATGGCAGAACAGTGAGAAAAATAGACTTGTGATTTCCGAAGACTTTTTTCTGACATCATCATCAAACAGACTGGTAACAGATCAAACAGACTGGTAACAGATCAATCAATCTGAGGAATTTACCGCAAACATAAACATAGATTCAGTGAACACAGAGATATTAGTAGAACACCTTGGTGAATGTTGAGGAAACTCATATAATCCATTTAAGAGTAGTGAATTTTTAAAGTTTGGTAGGTCCATTACAGCTGAGTAAGAAGGCTTCAGAGGTTTGTGATGTCATAGTAGCTGAATGCTATAAAGACAGTGAAAATAAATTCTTGTACGACACAGCAATCAGGAAGGTTAAACAACAGAGGTGACAGAATGACTATCGCACACACTCATCTCACACATATACAGGTACACACAGATAGAAACACATGCACACACACAGACACATATAGAGACAGACAGACACACAAACAAAATGCACTGCAGAGCAAAACCACAACGCAAGAACATGTACCTCCAGAACTAACTGTTGTGTTGGCTGACGATGGCAAAACATTTTCAAGGGAAAATCTGACGTCTCCAGAATCAAAAAATGAAATTTCCCCTGCCACAGAGCAAATATTAAAAAAAAGAACATGTATTTTGGTCAAAATAGATCCCACTACACGAAAAACCAACCAATAAAGATTCTTTGTGAAGAATAAAGTGTGGGGCAAGGAATAAACCCATGAGAACACGTCTGTTGCACATTTTCTCTTTAAATCATAGGCAATGTAACTAATCACATTCCTTTAAACCACAGCTGAACAAAATGTCCTAATGTGGGGTAAATGACCCCACTTTTCCATCTAATCAAAATGTCGGAAGCAAACAAAAAACCAACCACTTAAAAAACAAAAACAAAACATTAGTTAAAAGGATAACTGCTCTAATCAAAGCAGGAAGACATGTCAAAATCCGGTAATGAATATGTGATATTGCACATATCTGTTATTTCATCCTTACTACAACATATTATCTGATATGTTGCAGTTTTTTAAACATATGTTTACATCATTATGACTCAAATGAAATGCTATTGAACCTTTGGGGGAATTTCAACGGGCATTTCCTGATAATATTTTCCCACAGAACAGAGCGTGAGTATCACACGGAAGCCTTGCAACATGATCTTTTCTGGTTTGATAAATAATTTTTGAGGGAACAATGTTTTGACAAACTTTCATTTATTCACAGAGGCAACATAAGCACTCCCAACATTTGTTAAATACAAAACACATAGTTCTGCTGGGATAGGTTCATGAAGAATAATATACTTTTAGAAAAATAGTGAGTTATTATCTTTTTCTGTTTCTTTTTTCTTTAGCTTTGAGAAGAAACAAATGTCTACCTTTTTGGGACTGTCCCTGCTCTCCAAATTTGATGTTACCATCTCCAGTGAGCATTATCTCACCTTACAGTCAGATAGTGTTAAGGAAAACATGGTGGCAAAAAAAAAAAAAATCAGTCAAGTGATATCATATTAAGCATGACATTAAATGATACAAAGTTGTATACACATCAGTCACATTGTGTGAGACACGGTCTGTAAAGGGTTCTGCATAGAATATACAGTGTGTTATGACTACAATTCTATGAATTTACAAAATATGTTTGATTCTTTGTCAGTTGCACGACTGTAATACAAGTATTAACTATCAAATAGCAAATTTGGATGGACAGTCTTTGAAGTTGATATGCTACACTGTATAATGGCAACAAAACTACTTCTACAACTTGACCTAGACTGAGATACATCAACTGCATCCCAAATATAACCTGTGCTATGACAAGATTGATTGTGACTACAGCAGCTTGACTTTTAGTGAGAAGTGTTCATTGATTTGCTAGTCTGCCAGTCTATACTAGTATAAGTTTAAGATATTACTTTGCTCAAGCTACATGTAGGAATGCATCTAAGACCCCATCCCCCCCCCCCAAAAAAGGTGAAATTTGTTAAGATGCACAGAGCACACAATACAAGAATTCATGATGAATGTGTGCTAACAATCCCAGCAGTGGGATTTAATGTGTGATATTTCATTCCAGTGATAGCGCTGATGTAAAAAAGAAAAAAGGTTTAAAGAAGAGGCATTGTGTATGTATTAACCTCCAGGAGTGGACAATGCCCTGCAGGGGACCGGTAGGCCTACATCTGGTGTCTGTGATGTTGGGCGTGGCGTGTCGGCCAAGCCAAATTTCACCTCACCCGACTGAGTAAGGGTGATTTCTCCTTTGAATGCATGTGGGGAGGGAAGTTTGGGAAAATATGAATGGAAAATTAACTCTACGTTTGAACATCCAGTATTACAAAATGAAATGGACTTTTACTTAAAATAGCTATCTCTTGCCTACCATAAAGTTGCTAGGTTATTAGAAGTACTCAATTCAAAACAGCATAGATTCTTTTTTGTCTGATATAGCATTGCTCGCCGCTTCATGATAGAAAGCTTCATTCTAAATACAGACTTTTTTTTTTCGTAAGTACAATATAGATATTTTTATAGCTATTTCTATATTTTGTTCTTGTTCAAATGTTCCTTTTTTCTGCCATGAAAAAAACAAAACATGATACATTAAAACCTATAGTATGATCACCTCATATCCTTGTCAATACAGTATTATTCAACATGCTAAAAACATGGCCAAGACAAATGACTGAAAATATACCTAAACTGTATGATGAAAACTGTCAAAAAAATGTTTAAAAAAAGACACAAAAATGAGAAATAAACCAATGGACTTATTGTACATAAAATCACATATTCTTAAATGTTCAAAGACAAACTTGGAGCATTCTCCAAGAGTCACCCCTACCATATGATATGTAACAGTAGGTTTGTGTGAGTGTGTTTATGTGCGACAGAGGTGTTCTGTTGACCTGTAAATAAAAACTGATATCACAGCACACATATTTGTACCTGTGGGACTAGCCATGCTGGCAGAACTGTCACTGTCCTTATGAAGACTGAATGTGACATCGCCGCTTCCCAACAATTTTATCTCACCTATGAAGGATGTGTAAAAGACTGGATGTGAATACTAATGCAACTATTTCATCGATCAGTATGTTTCATCATCAATTCTATCTTCAATGATTCCACATCATACCCTGAAGTAACTTTGCGTACCTATTAGATATTTTGTTTGAAACGGAGACTGGCAATATTTTGTTTCTGCACAGCCCTATTGTTGCAAGCACACACATGTACATGGGCCCAAGAAATTACAAAAGACTGTGATAACAATATTTTCAGAGACAAACATATAAAACTGAGCACTCTACCCTAATTACAAAGGCTAGAACTGCACAGTGATACAAAACGTACTGGACCCAACACATCCACTATTAAAGCAACACATTAAATGACTGAAATAATGCACTTTCTCTATCAGCATTACAGACATGCACAAGAGCAATTTTGTGTTTGATTAAACAACAACAAACAAACAAACAAACAAACAGAAAACCAAATCCATATCTATTTTTGAGTGCTTGGATGTTTTATATAGACACAAAATGTCTTTAATGACTTTTTTTTTTTCAAAACTTTTTCAGTTATGTTTCATGCAAGATACTAAAAACATGACCTTACAAACTATACACACACAATATTCTACCTGAGGGACCATTAGGAGTCTTGGCGAGCGTATCATGTTTGGGAAATAAGAGGTGTACACCACCAGCACTGGTCAGCAAGATTTGGCCTGGTCATTAGAATAAAATGCATCCCAGAAAATGAATAAATATTGGGGCTTGCTTGGACTGAGCACACACTTGTCTCGGTAATAAAACAAACATATAACCCTAGGCATTCCTGTTTTCTCACGGAACGAGTATTAAAGAGAAGCGAACTGATTTCTGAAACTTTTGCATGAGTATCAACTTGTAATGCATTTGTACAGTGTGAACACAATGAACTGAACTTCATGTGCATTTGCTCTGTCATGAGCAACATTTGCTTCTCATGCCTCTAAAGCAGAAAGAAATTTCAACCTTGTTCAAGTTGGCAAAAGAAACGGAAAAAAATACATACATGTGTAAGGTGGTAAAAGTAGAGCATACACAAACTCATTATTTGAGAGATGATACAACTCTACACAAACAGTATGTACAATGCCTAACAGCTACTATAATGCAATAATGACCTCATATCTCGTGTGTGGAATTCATTGCTCTCTATCTTTTACCATCATTTTTTTAATGTTCTCAAATTGATTATCCAATGAGTCAATCTTGTGTTCAGGTAGAAAATATTGAACTTGATGAACCAGGGAACACATCAAACAGGTGTTCATGACATGGAGAAAGTTGATATCAATGCCTATTAGCAAAGGTTAGTGATTTCTTGTCTTACTGGAATGGTATATGCAGTAATTTGATATGCTTTTATAATGCGGTGGTAACCTGTGGTATTTTGGGGCGGTCTTTGGGGAGTGGGTGTGTCTGGTCTCCTTGAGGGGCGTGGCCCCTTAGCAAGGCCAAATTTCACCTCGCCCGACTGTGTCAGGGTAATCTCTCCTTTGAATGCATGTCAGGGACCGAAATGAAGGAAGTGAATGAGAGAGTGTGACAAATAATGATTACAATGCATGGTCCACATAAATTATCTTATCTGCCTAGAGAGAACTGAGCTGTCAGTTATTATGACAATAGCTGGTGGTACGATAACAGTTTCGGAACACTGACAATGCTATTGAAGTGACTATAAACGACTGACAATTATGTGCAGCTAGTGTACTCTCATGAATAAGATGGCTCAGCTGTGTCTAACAGCCATGATAACTATGTTAGATGTCAATCTTACTTAGTACTTAATAGTCCCATAACTGGCCTTCCTTCTTTGTTGATCAGCACAGACGTCTGGAAACTAATAGCCAGGGACATACACATTGCCCATATTATGTCACTGTGTGTGGCTTTACTGTTGAGCTGAGGCACACTGCTACACCTGAGTGGGCTTGCTAACTTTCCTACTAGGTCTGATAGATTACTGAATGTTTTATATGAAAAAGCTTCACAAGTTAATCAAGCACTGTAACTCATAATGAGGATTAAGCATACCTTTCTAAATCACCTAATCACGGACTAGAAAGATAAATGCCACAATGGTTTATGATGAATTCTACATTTTTTCTTGAAAAGCAGAGCTGATTTTCTTTGAAAAGGTGTCTGTAAGAGGACTGATCACTGATGTAGTAATACGACTTGATAGGCTTTGTAATCAAGACATTAACTTCATGTTGAGATCACAGCACACACATTTGTACCTGTGGGACTAGCCAGACTAGCAGAACTGTCACTGTCCTTATGAAGACTGAATGTGACATCTCCGCTTCCCAACAGTTTAATCTCACCTAAGGAGAGGCAAAATATTACAACATTTAGCTTTTGTTCTCAATCTAAGGACATTTAGTAACAGCAAACGACACAGTCATTTCAACTTTTATTGTGTGCAAATGGTATGGTGGTGCATCTTTAAACAAAAATGGCATAATAATGATTAATAACCCACAACAAATAAGCCATGACTAAGTGTTGGTAGAAGTCTTAAGATTTACATAAAGGACAGATAATACTCGAAAACAAGAGAGAAGGACAAGACTTGCTCTTAAAAGCATGTGATCTGTGTCTGTGCTCAAAGCACATACTATGAAAGAGCTAACTACAATATGTAGGTTGCACTGAACTACTAAGTAAAAGCAGATCATATGGACAGATATCAGCAATCTCAAAATTTTCCCATTTCTAATCCAATTTATACACAAAATTTTCTTGTATAGGAAATATGTCTTTAGTTCTCCTCTAAATCTCCTGTCTAAGAATAATGACTCTATAATCACTGTCAAGATTTGCAAGACTGCCCCCAGACTGGCACCTGAAAAACACAAACAAAAATAGTCCACTTGGACATTATTCAAAGTTGTTATTGCACAACTATTGGTAAAAATACAAGAGGAGTAGCAAATAATGAAATAAAAAACACACAAAGAGGAGAAAAAATAGCAGACATTAAATTCTACCTGTGGGACCACTAAGAGTCTTGATTGGTGTTTGGTTGGTGGGGAGGGAAAAGCGAACATCACCCGCATTTGTCAGCAGGATTTGTCCTGAATGTCAAATAAATCAAGCCGGTTGATTAGTCAAATGGCCACATTTCATTACTTAACCTTAGTCTGAAAATGACAATAATCAATTAAACTATACACACGAAGGAAATTCTACAAACAGATATGAAAGAATTCTCTGCATACCTTAATTTACTCCAGTTGCAATGTTCAGATACCTGCTCGGTAAAGTTGTGCCCACCCTTTTATAGACAGTGGTAACTGAATGTATTCTAATCTGTGCAAGAATTCAAGTTCTTGTTAAGGATACACATCTAATTTTAAAACTTCATCTATTTGTACTATTTGGTGCATTTAAAACTTAATTCACTAAGGCTCCTTTCAGAGTTATTTTCTCAAGTATTGTATAAATCTTTCACTTGAATTGAAACAACCATTGTTATTGTTTCACATTACAGCACTGCAAACATTAGCAGGTTGCACACAGCAAATTATTCTACCTGTGGGACTGATCGGACCCCTTGTTATCTGTTTGCCACTGTTGGATAGGGACAACCTAATATCTCCATTACTGGTGAGAGTAAGCTCTCCACCTTGAATTAAAAAAAAGATTGAAAATGACAGTAAGTCTTAATTTAGATGGATGTGTTTTCAAGTGTAAACATTATAAATGAACAAGTATTGACATGCACATATGAAATCCATCTTTTCTTATTTGAATTCAAAACTATTTTGCACCATGATCTAATATACATGAGCCCCAATGCTCTTCTTTTTAACACCAAAATATGAGAAGGGCACAAACTGTATAAACCTATGATGCTTAAAAGTGAAGAGTTCAGCATGCTCTCATTTCATATATCATAAACAATGTAGGTGATTAAAAACAATTAAACCAGACTTCTCCATCTACAAAGTATAAAATTCAATCCTTACAGTTATAAAATTCCTGGATCCATCAAACTCATATGTAAGCCAACAGTCCCCTGTCACACACTCAGGTAGGAATTAATTACATATTAATTGAACTATAACTCAAAGCACATCAACATGAAAAGATAACTGTTGCACTAAATAAAGTAATGGGGTGGATTAAGAAAAATCGGCTCGTCCTTAACACTGACAAAACTTCTGTCATGATTATCGGCTCCCGTGCTAATCTCGGGAAAATTGAAAATTTCAGTATTTCATTAGATGGTAGTCGGATTAAAAGAGTTCAGTTCACTAAATGTTTAGGTGTTTTAATAGATGAAGAACTGAAATGGTCTAAACAAATCGAAAATGTATGTAAACGTACCCAAAAAAGTGTCTGCATGATAAAGAGAGCGAAGGCCTTTTTGCCCCAACAATCCCTAAAATTACTTTATAACTGTCTAGTGTTACCACAATTTGATTACTGTTCTGTTGTTTGGTCAAACAGATTTCAATACCATACAACTAAGCTAGAAAAAATTCAAAAGAGGGCAGCAAGAATAATTTTGGACAAAACATATGACACACCGTCGGCTGATTTATTCAAAAGTCTTAAATGGATGACACTAGACAAACGTTTTGATTTCAGCCGCGTTATGATGATATATAAATGCGTCCATAACTTAGCACCTTCGTACCTTCAGGTGCACTTAGTTAAGCCTAGTGATGTACATGAACATCATACAAGGCTAATAGACAGTGGAAATCTATGTGTGCCAAGATTTCGCTCTGATTGTCACAAGTGCAGCCCAATCGTATCCTCTGTACTTGAATGGAACAGGCTAGATCATTCAATTAGATCAGCTTCTTCCATATATTCATTTAAGAGATTGTTTAAGCAAATTTGCTATTTGTAAGTAACACACGAAATTCATTCTGGGCTTTATCATTCCTGTATAATAGCGTTTTTAATTGGTATTTCGGCATTCTGGTGAACTCTTGCTGTGGCATGTACTTTTTATGTTACTTGGCAATGTACAGTATGCTGGTATGTATCTACACTGTATTATGTCATCTTCTGTATATACGTTTTGCTATTTAATGTACATATGTTCATCAATATTATTCAGGGCTCCATGGAAGACCACTATTTATTGGTGAATGGACTACCCTGACAAAAGATTAGAAATAAATAAATAAATAAATAAATAAACATGATGGTATATATTAATCACATGAGCAACAATATGATGATTTGCCAGACCAAGATTTGTACAAATATATCAGGAAAACTGTAATGAAGTCTCACAACCTTGTTTACGTCTTCTGGATTTCAATTTTTAAAAAAAAAATCTACATTGTGAAATAACTAAGGAGAAAAAGTCCTATTGAAACTGGGCAAGGCCTGGTTTTTAAGTAATAATAACAATTAACAAGTTATATATAGCACGTAACAAAAAGTGCATGTTCCTATGTCCCAACATAAATCTATCAGGAGAACTGTTGAATTAGACGAGGAGAAAGCAATGGATAAAGCATTCATTGGTGTTGAAGTTTCCTGTACCTTGTGAGATGGGGCTGCTGGCAGCTAGGGGCGAATTCTGGAGAGTTAGTCTGACATCACCGCCACCAGAGAGGGTGATCTCGCCTTGGGTGGGGAATAACACATCTAAAGTGTTAAAACATCTCAAGGCATTATTAAGCTGTCTCATCCTTTCCAATCTGATACAGTCAAACCTGTCTATAGCGGCCACCCAAGGGAGACGGAAAAAGTGGCCGTTATAGACAGGTGGCCGCTACAGACAGGTAATCCAACTTTGTGTGCATTGCTTACATGTACATGTATCATCGTTGTATCCTTACATGTACATGTATGTGTGTACGTATGAAATCACCGTGTGTTTCATGCATTAATATGGCGGTGTATATGAATTTGTTGCACAGCAGTATGTGTATTGTTGTGAGGAAAGCTTAAATCATCGTGACTGAATGAGGGATGAATGCAGCGGTGACGATCACTGAACGTTGCCCGCACGACTACAAAGCAGAAAAACACGCTGAATTATTGGCTCGGCTACGGCTCCATTGGGTTTTTGGCCGCTAGAGACAGGTTAAAATCTACCGCGGGAAACAAAATTTGTGGCCGCTGGCCGCGTTAGACAGGTGGCCGCTATACACAGGTTCTTTAATAGGACTTTTCTCTCGGGGGGGATTTTTCAGTGGCCACTATAGACAGGTGGTCGCTATAGACAGGTGGCCGCTAAGGCAGGTTTGACTGTATTTACAAAGCCAGTGAAATTTAGATATCTGCTACAAGGAAGGGGCATGGTTGAGGAACACTGCAGTGGAAACATGCTATAAAGACCCCCAGGGGAGACAGAATAGTGGTCTTCGTGAGTGGGTGATCTGTAGAGACAGAAATGCTCTAGTGGCCCTAATAGACAGGGGTTTTTACACACAGGTGGTCACTGAAGCAAGTTCAGCTGTATACATACAGCTACAGTACAAACTACTACACAAAAACGAAACATTCTAATATTTTGCCACAACTTCCATCTTAACCAATCATGTACCACTGTAAAATGAGGCCAGAAATAAAAACAAAATCTCTCTCAGAGGATATGAATATTGTAGTCAGGAATCAGATAAGGACAAACACAGTAAAAATCAGGGCTTTGATCATAGCGAAAGAAAGGAAGTGCCTCAAACTGAAAGTGATCTGAGTAGTAGAAAAACACAGTACTGTAGGTTGTCAACCTTACAATGTATGTCAGTGAAAGTTAACAGCCAGAGCAAACAGTTAAGAGCACGCAGTATACCTGCGGAGTTGGCAGCGTCATTTGGCGAGGAGCTACCCGGCTTGTTGACGACTCTGATCTCACCACGTTCTGATATTGTGATTTCTCCCACTAGATTTCCATTAGGGGAAGCATGGAAATGACAGTGGAAGGGTTTGGGGAAAAAGGGCAGAAACTTGTTAGGGAAAGAATTAATTCTGTAATCTGATGAGTATCGTCTCCTGTAAGAAAAAGGGCTGATCACTAATGTCAAGGAACAGACGATGAATCAATGCCACTCTTGTCAACTGACCAACGTAAAATTGTGTGCACTACAAATGTATACATCATGAAGGCAAAATTGCAACAAGTTTTACCCACAGGAGATGTTCCAACAAAAAGAAATCTGAATACACACATTGTACACATTTTCCAGGTGTTTGCTTCCTTTTGGGACCTTTGCACAAGAGAGCAAAAATGAGTTATGTAAAATCACACACAATGAAGTCATTATGCAGAAGAGATTCATGAATATTCATTACCTGAATCGAGCTCCGGAATGGGCATCATTTCTCCTCCTGTGTAGACCTTGTTGGTCACCCGCCTGGACGAGTACGACTTTATCGATGTCCTTGAGTTGGCTCCATCAATTTCCTCCTCCTTGTACTGCTCCTCCAGCGTAGAGTCTCCTGAGAACCTGCCCATGGGGTCATTGTACTGCTTGGTGATCGTTCCTCCTCGCTTGTTACGCTCCAGTGAATCCTGGTCGCGGTAGCTGCTGGCCCGCGTGTTCGTCGAGCGGGACGAGATGGACTCCTCCTCCGTGATGGGCGACAGCTCCGCCTCGAAAGCCATCTGCTCGCGGTAGGCGGCGGCGGCGAGATCCCTCTCCTGCTCGGCGGTGGAGAGGGGCATGTCCTGCAGCATCTCGCGGATCTCCGCCGCTGCCTGCTCCGTCAGGAGCTTGCGGTGGTGCAGCGAGTTGGAGTTCTCCCTCACAAAGTTGGAGCTGCGTGTTGAGGATGAGTACTGCGATCTCTGGCTGTCGGTAAAGTCGCGGGATGGAGGTGGCGCCGCGTTGGACACCATCGAGACAGATGTGTATCGCTCCTCCTCGATTCCACCTCCCCCAGCCCAGGGGTTTTGGAGACGCACACTACTGGACCTGTCATTGTAGACACTGTTGTGCAGTGTGCGTACTCCACCATTGAGGTTGGTTGTGTCCACACGTCTGACAGACGAGACAGACCCATTTGCCAAGCCATTGCCAATTAAATGAGCTCCTCCATTGGCTGTTTTATTTCGGATGCTCTTTTCACTAACCAGTGAGGTCATGACAATGGCGTCTTCAGCTACTTCAACAGGAACTTCATCTGAGAGGAAATTCATTGTGGCTTCCTGCAAGTACAACACAGTGAAATGAAACATTTCATTGTCAAAATAAGACCACATGCTATAAATTCAAATCTATTGGATTTATTGCACTCTTCTACCATACAGTACATATAGCACGCCTGAAATTTCGAGTTCCATTCATCACACCACAAACTAAGCACTCTTCATATAACTTGTAATTCAATCTGCACTTCAGTTTGTTCATGATACAGTGCACTTCTGTTATAATGAACACGGTTCAAACAAAATTCTGGTTACAACAAAGTAAAAATTCAGGCTTCTACATTATCAACTCTATGTTCTTTTTTATTTATTTGTTCGGTTATAACCAAATTTTGATATAACGAAAGAAAACTGTCGGTCCCGAGCACTTCATTACAGTGGGAGTCCACCGTACATAAATATGAGAGCAAAAAGTAAGTTTATAAACATAAGCCCACAGGCATTCTCTCTCAAGAGTTCTAGAGTTTACTCTGTTCCCTGGTATAACTGTAGCAACGACAGCAGTAGTTTTGCCAAAATGCACTCATCACTAAAATATGAATATAATGTAAGTAACAAGCCACTATACATACGTCATCCCACAAGTATGTAACCAGCATTTTCCTCGATCTTGCCAATCACAATGGTACATTATAAATTCATGAAAATTGATAGCTAAGTGTGTCCCTGGGAGTTCAAACACAAGGCTTCATGGAATTCTGGTATCAATGATATGCTTTTAATAAATCCATATGAAACACTGCCCTCTGTAGTTCATACCTGAGCCTCATAATCCTTGGTGGTTCCTGCTAGGAGGGAGATGCTGTCCGGCCAGTCGTCTGGCTGACTGGCATCATTGTCCAGCCAGAGTGGGTTAGATCTGTATACAACAAGAAATATGGTATAGGAGATATACACATGTAACCACATAGCACTGAGTGTACAAGTGTACACTCGCAAACACCACTAAATTTGAATGTTAGTATATATTACACCTACAAGTGTATATTCATTAGTTTGGTTGGGTTTGGTTTATTTCTGCATTTTCTTTCTCCAAATGCAATAACAAATGAAAACAAAGTGATACAGAGTATGCAAAAAGGAGAGTATAACATACACATCAATCTTTATAAGGAATGTCAATTTCATAACAACATCAGTCTGTAATAACATATGAATCAAAGCAACATATTAAGGCATACTGTATCTATATATGAACAAAGGAGAAATCAATACAGGGGACTATCATCATAAGCAGAGCTTGACGTGGATGAGGTCCTATCTATATATTTATTGTCTCCCTCACATACTGCAAATTCCCTTTCAAATACACATTATTGCAGGGGTCTGGTCTATGCATCTATGTTTTGTGCCATGGCATACATTACAAAGATGTCTTGAACTTTAAGTGTATTTTTTTTTCCAATGAGGGAAAGGAAAGGAGGATGGGGTATGGATTATGCTCGCAGCATTCAAATGTATTTGAATACTTTCAACCCCAAGACACAGTGAAAGAATTAAACCCTTAAATGTATACTATCTTCCTCTCTGTCATTCCCAGAGAATTCTTTTCTGAATCCTAACAACAACAACAACAACAACAACAACAACAACAACAACAACAACAACAACAACACAACAATAACGACAACAACAACAACAATAACAACAACAACAACACAACAATAATAATGACAACAACAGCAGTAGCAGAGACAGCAGCACCAGCAGCAGGAACAACAACAACAACCAACCAACCAACCAATCAACCAACAATCCAACCAATCAATATTAAATTGCACTGGCCAACAATAACTGCTCTAAATACACACCCTTGGTAACTTGTAGCTCTGTTCTCCTTCAGGAGGTCATTGTCAGCTTTGCCCAGGGTCACTCCACCACCCTGCATCTTCCTCAGCAGCCTGGATGGACGAGACATCACAATCAGAAGATCGTTGCTGGCCATCAGCGATGCGATTCCTATGCTCAAAGTTCCCCATACACTTCATCATACACATTATCTCCTCTTTTTTTTTGCTCTTTTCATTATGATATACCTCCATTCCAAAGTCAACGGCTTTTCATTTCATCCAGAGAAATAGATTAAGAAAAAAAAACAATCCAAAAATAAATCAGCAAGGATTTCAGTACAGCCAATGAAACAAACAACTCTGGATTACTCAATCAATTGTCTCATGCTTTTGGCTGTCTTGATTGGCTAAGTGTCCATTCTCCATGAAAAGGGCAATCCTAATATGTGACTACTGCCCTGCCACAAATAAAATACATATACTGCATACTGTAATTTATGCAGGCTGACTTGCACACTTAATCCAATGTTCTACACGAAAACACCACCATTCATTCGCTCACTCTGATAAAATTTCATGCACACAAGCATACGTGCATACGCACCCCATTCTGAACAAAACAAAATTAAAACAAATTAGTGATGAAAAGAGAGATGAAACACAAAAGGGAGGGGAAGGAGACTCAATATTTGCAGTAGTACAACAACAACAACAACAACAACAACAACAACAACAACAACAACAACAACAACAACAACAACAACAACAACAACACAACAACAACAACAACAACAACAACAGATATTTCATAAGAAAAAAATATCTCATTTCCAATCTAAAGAAAATAATGTAAAGAATGTCTGTATTGACTATGGTCTATCTAAAAAATCAAAATAAGAGTAAGATCTGGATCGTACCTCCTGCGGAGACAGCACAGGATGATGCAGAAGATGAGAGCTCCCAGAAAGAGGAGGATACCAAAGGCCAGAAGAGCTGCCTCGAGGATGCCAAGGCCTCCGATACCACCACCTCCAAACAGGGGCTATGGGAGAGGGTGGGAGGAGAGGATAGAGTAGGGTTACATTAAGCGTTCACTACAATTTTCTTCTATTCGTTGCCCTGCATATTTTTTACATGTTTGGCTCAGAAAGAATTCTGTTTCTTCTCTGAAATCAAACTTCTCATTCTTTTTTTTTCCTGGGGGGGGGGGGGGGCAAATCACCTGTTTAGCAATTTTCTCAGATTTAATGTCTGCACCATCATGATAAACCTGTTCATTTGTCAGCTAAAGACATGAGCATATGCATGGTGCGAGTAATCAATCAGTGATGTTGATTTCAAACTATACAGCCATGTCTGAATTGATCAACTTGTATTGTGTTTTTAATGTGCATCTGCTCACCTATGAATCTGTTCTTTAATAAATGTGAAAACAAAATCTTTCTGGATCAGATACACATCCTGGCAACAAAATACAATAAACATCTCATCATTACGTACATGTGTACATGCCTGTTCTGTCCACATACCACTACCTGAAACCGAATTGAATTTTTCCTTCTTGAATATTTAGGACAGAGTACTCATACAGTGCGTAAGTTTGTTCAGCAATCTGTTTGATTTTTTAGCTCACCATAATCAATGCATTTTTTTTAAAGAATTGAAATGATACACTTATGTTGATGTTCACACCTGCTTTTGCTCAGATGGTGCAATTTCCTGCTCAACCTCAAGATTGAGTGTTTTTGTCACTTTCCATCATAATAATAATTGTGGGTGTATATGTATATAAAAAAAGAAGTTACTCCACTCATTAGGCAACACTTAATGTCGGCTGTTGCAAACAATGAGTGTCAGCTTTGCACGCAGAGGAGTATGTGCAAGGTCGGATGACGAAGGGTGCAGGTAGGACGAGGGTCATACAACTCCTGGGACTTCCTGATTGGTAAAGTCAGGAAGTGAACAAGGAGAACAACGCAACGTGGGCACTACCTGTCATTAAAGTCCCATCTTACAAAAACATTATTTAGGGAAGAAACTGTCTAAATTTTCCCATGAACAGCTGCACATTCCAGTGTATGCAGGATTATGAATAATTGGCAAGAAACAGACAAAGATGTAAGAAAATTTAGACAGAATTATAGCAAGAACAGAAGTAATTTATACAAGCTAACAACTACTTTCTCATGATATAGGCATGTCCAATAAGGCACACCAGAAAACTATTGCCTGACTTTGGCCATGACAGAAATTAGTGTCAGAAAAGGAAACTGGTCTTGCATACACCTTACCTACTGTACATCACAAACTGCATATTTGTCTTCAGAAATCTTCTTCCACTGATTGTACTATAAAGCAGATCTTTGCCACATTTTTCTTCTTGTTGATTTATCAAAAACTTTTCAAGGGCAATTTTATGTGCACTACAAAAGAATGATATCATAGAACTATAAAGTGATATATTACAGTAGAAATTGTAAGATAAGTATGATAACATAAGAATCATAAATGGCAAATACAGAACACTTACATAGACTTCTACTACATCCAGGTCATCCAGCAGAACTTCTATACTCATTGCATTCTCATCAATCAGCCTGTGGGTAAAGAAAAAGTAGAGAACTGATTTTTACTTTAGTTTTCACCCACAACTCATATGTACAGAGTGTAGGCATGAACTGGAAGCATACTGCACCACAAATATATATCACTGAATAACTTATTTATAAAATTATCATGCAACCACAGAATATCTAATAAGATAACAACATCATGGTGCAATTTACATTAATGGAAACATGATTTATAATAGTAATAGTAATAATAATAATAATGATAATTATAATAATAATAATAATAATGATAATAGTAATAATAATGATAATAATAATAATAATAATAGAAATAATAATAATAATAGAAATAATAATAATAATAATAGTTGATACATTGTTTGTAATGCATGCATTCAAAACATGACACACTACAAGGAAGAAAACATATAACTTGGCATTTGACAAAAGAAACTACCAGGGTATGCCAACAATGGATAAAGGCAATGATGACAACTACAAAGTAGAAACAATCGAGTTGACTTTATGGTCATGATCTTCAAAATTCCCAGAATTTGGCAATTTGCTCGTAAAGTACATGTGCATACATTGCATCGACTGTCAAAACAAATGCTACAAACACACACACAGGGTCCTTTAATCATGGTTCTTTGTTTGTATAAGCTGGGAAATTCCCTTTTCAAGCCAACACTGTGTGCCTTACCAATACCCATTTCCTGTAGGACAGAATATCAGAACTCAATCCTGCACACATCACAAACACACCAGGACATGACAAAGGCATTTCGCCAAGGTATTCTAGGCCCTCTTGTTACCCTGACAACACCAAAGGAAGAAAAATATCAATTTTACCGCCTACTTCCATCAAGTGTACTATGTACATTCGGCTATTATTTGAGTGATAACATTAACCTACAAAAGCCTTCCAATGTGTACATCATCATTCTCCTTTTCCTATTATCCAAACTGATTATTATTCCTTTATTTTTTTCTTCATAAAATGTATATTTCAAGTTTGAACTTACCTCTTAAAATACTTTATTACATACTGTAGATTAAGAAATGTTCATGTGCATTTTAATTTTGTGAATTTTGCCAAATCAAAATGCTTGCAAAAGTTCTCATCTACACTATATGCACTAGATGCCAGTGGCAATTTGCAAAATTTTACGCCACAAATAATGCCGTCGGCTCAAAGTCACGACAATTTCATGCGACGAAAATACAAAGTGTATCTTGCTTTACAGCTTATATTTCACACTGTACCCTGTGAGGTTTACACACTGGACAAAATTGCACCAGGTACATGTATTCATATCAGAAGGTCTTATGTGTGACAGCATGTGTCTATGCAAATTTATGACACTGACTATCAACACATCAATAATCTTCACAAGCAAATCTACATTGTACGTGCAATTTCATCAAAAATAGGGGAATATGAACATTCGTACATCTCAGTCTTTGTGCACACATTACAAAAACACATATATTCCATATGTAGCTTGAATGAGAAAACTAAAATTCTGCATGATAGGTACAAGAAGGAATGGACTTACGCAGTGACAACGTTAGCATCGATGACCTCCCCTGTCGTTCGGTCGATGACATGAATGAGGACCTGTGTCCGGTCGGTGAGTACCGCCCCGTTGTCGTCACGGTGATTGGTGATGTCATCAATGAAGACAATGCCTCCAGTAATGTTCTGCAGGACCCTGCAATAGACCGAAAAAAGCTCACACATCATTATGGCTCTCATGTTTCAAGGAAATTAAGATGCATTATAGGAACCGGAACTCTAGTCATTTCAGATCTTGATATCATCACAGAATATTCTCATTTCCTGGATGATCTGCGAATCCCCACTATTAAAGGAAACTTGTTCACAGAAATTGTCCCATGGAATTTCAGGGTCTAATCTTGTTATTTTACTCATAGCGGGAAAAAAACCCCACAATCCATGCTTCAGAACAAATGTACTCCCTCAAACTAAGATGTAGAAATCCATCATCAATATGGCTGCTCTTGCAAAATCATACAGCATGCTGCTGGAAAGATGAGAAATAGCATACACTCACAGGGCTCTACAGCACACATCAAGGAATTCCTGTATAGTTTTACTTACTCGATTAGGATATCTCTGTTGTCTCTCACGATGTCAATTCCACGGTCGATAACAACGACGACTCGTTGGTTGTTATCCAAAATACAGATCTGTTATGATGTGGGAAAGAGAGACAGAAATGATGAAGAGGCCTTTGAAATCGTTTCAAGCACCAGCAATATCATCTATGACCTCTCTCTATTTGCATATTTATCTGTCTGTTAATCTATTATCTTCAGATCTATCCATCTATCTATCTGTTCATCCATAAAGCCAAGTGTACATACATATCTTTTTAATTCATATTTATGAAGAGAGAGGTCTTGGATGATATGCATGCATATGCAAAGTAAGAGATAGACCAAACACTGACATTAGATATGCAATGCTACCTAGTGGACATCATTGTCAGATTTGAAATGACAGTGGCTGAATACAAATTTACTGAGAAAAAAATGCTTTATTGTCATTCACGTAGGGGAATTTGGAAATAACTTTAACTACCGTAAAGTTCCGTGTATAAGACGCACTATTTTTTCGTCGGAAAACATTGAAAATCGCGGGTGCGTCGTATACACGGGTACAGTGGAATCACGGAAAAAAATCTGTCATGTACACCCAATTCTATAAGGTCACCTTGGGGCTATGTATGCCCATCGACGTTTGGAAGGTAAGCAATCACTAAAACTTACGGATAAATGAGCGATCTTTCAATCTGAACACACACAAAAGCTGCAAATACGGGATAAACTTACATCGGCCTTGTGCAGTAACGATGTATCAATCTGGCCATAGACAACAGCTGTAACAGCACTGCTACCGATGTATCAGTCTACCAAGCTACCAACAGCCAACCTAGTAGCTGAATTACGCAATGTAGGCCCTACAGGTATCATTACTAAATTACCGATACCGTAAAACTTATCAGTGTACTAGTATCAATATGGCCATAGACAAAAGCTGTAAAATACGGAGTAGAATCGACACTATTGTCACCGTAATATGAACGATGTGTGAAGCATGCATGCATATCCATGGCGTTCGTTTGCATGCTCTTCACGAGGCCAGGTAGGATAGCATAGCTACACTGCAGCTAGCTAGCTAGCTAGCAAGCCTTGTGCAAAGGCAGCAGCTGCAGAGAGGCTCTTGCAATGGACTCGCGTCGTGCACACAGCGATCGGATCGGAGCGCGCTTGCCCGTTGCGCGCTGTGTGTGCAAGTCCATTGCTCTCTGTGTGCGTGAGCTGAAATCATAGGGAGCTGCCTTTTGCAAAAGGCTAGCACTGTGCATACAATCATGGTACAAGAGACACACATGTTACTGGAAATCCCTCCGGGCGAAACAACAGTGAGTGTAATTACCGTACGCACTGTACGTCTCGCCGTACGATCCCTCTGCTACACTCGTTGATGTTTTTCTTATTTTTCGTAACGATCCTTCCAGTCTGACATGCGTCAATATGCGAGACACCCTCTGCTATGTATGATAGCAAAGATCGTACTGTACACTCATGAGTACGATATGATACATGTACCACGATTGAAAGGCGAAACAATAGCAAGTGAGTACCGAGACAAGTCTCGCATTTTGCGTCTTCCATATTTTGCCGATGTCCGATGAATACCGTTAAAAGAAAGCATAAAAGGAAATGAAAAATAGAGCAAATACATGCTGCATTCTAGGGAAATTTTGAGCTGAAATGATATGTATGACACACGCAATATTTGCGTGGAATTTTTTTTTTTATTTTTTATTTTAGGTCCAAAAGTAGGGGTGCGTCTTATACACAGAACTTTACGGTAGTTTATAGAAGTAGAGGGCAGTATTACATACCCTGACTGTTGTCACAGCGGTCTGCCCCGAGTTGTTGTCTGTTGCCAGGACGACCAGATCAAAGTAACCCTGAAGGTGAGTCTGAGTGAACTGTTGGTTGGTGGTGATCTGTCCCGTGGTGGCGTCGATGCGGAATGACGACTGGGCGCCCGATCGCGTCCCATCACCGGCCACAAAGACCGCCGCCTGGATGGAGTAAGTGACGTCCGGCGTGGAGGCACCGTCTGGGTCTGTGACGGAGACTGTGAGTGCTGTTCCCCCAAGTGATATATCAAATGGGATGCCTTGAAAAAGAGAGAGGAGAGAAAGAGAGCAGTTTCCTTTACCATCTGCCTAAATGTGAATTATGCTTACTGTACGATATACTGCCATACACAGCAAGTCTGGCAACCACAAGTTACTTGTATTTGTCCCAGTAACTGCTGTGACATTACAAATTGTTCTCATGTAGAGTGGGTGGCACATGGCATTAGTGAAAACTTTTAAAACGTTAAAAATGCATAACTTTTGAATGGATTTTTATGACTTTCCTGCAACTTTAACAAGTTTTTCATTAATCCACCTACATACTCTTAAACCACATGTGCATTCGCCACACCTACCCCTTTAAGACACCTCAGTTTGGATGACTTATCATATTATAAGATATACCTGAGAAATCATGGAATGACCTGGGGCTGGACTGGTTGAACAGAAGCTGTATTCTCAACACCTTAAATGTACATCCTGCTCTCTCAAAACGACTGGTCTTGAAACACAAATTGCACATTACTGAGAGAGTGTGAGCCAGATAAATGTGGTATCACTCTTCTTGCCAACTCACATGCTGATATCTCCACCTGGGAGAAGACCGGTCCATTGTCATCGACATCAAGCAGCGTGATGCGGACCTCCTTCAGGGAGGTGTTGTCCACCACGTTGTAAGGCCCACTCCCCGGGACGTAGTTGGCATCATTGGTTGCCAGGACGATGATGGTGTGGGAGGCCAGAGTCTCCCGGTCCAGAGTGCCGTTGACAAATATCTCACCAGTGGTAGAGTTAATGATAAAGACTCCATTTCCATTGCCATCTGTCACAGAAGAGAGATGTTGAATGTATCTTTAAGTATCATAGACACTTCAATGAAAAATGGGGGCTGTTCTACATCACAGCTCTGTATCAAACATTTCAAACAATGTCTCTGAAACTTTTTGACTTTGAAACCAAGACAAGTAAAGCAGTGTGAAATGAAATCTAGGGTAAAAGATGTGGAGGTATACATCATCACAGTGAGGTCTTTGTGGATGGACTGTGAAATGTGTGTAATATGTTTCTTCATTTCATTTGATATATTCAATGATGGGATACAAGGATACATGTTTGTCTGCCCGTCTGCATGCATATCTATCTATCTATCCATCCCTCCATCGATCTATCGATCTATCCATCCATCCATCTAATCTACCTACATTGCATGTACATATTCTATTTACCTATCTACCTATCTATCTATCTATCTATCTATCTATCTATCTATCTATCTATCTATCTATCTATCTATCTATCTATCTATCTATCTATCTATCTATCTATCAATCATGTTGCACCCACCGACGATGTAATAGTAGATGACTGCATTTGGCCCAATGTCCAAGTCAATGGCCGGAGTGATGAATCCAACAAGATCACTGATGTTTGCATTCTCAAACACATTTAGATTCTGCAGAACTGGAATGTTGATTCCCTACAAAAAGGACATCAAAACGATAAAATGCACAATCATTAATCATGCTCAGATACACACTACCACCTTTTAAAAAGAGCCAAACATGCAAGGCAAAATTCAGTTTTATCCATTGTTTCATTTCAATGATCAGTTTTCAAACATTTTCTATATAGATATTCAAATGTATGATTCAAAAAGCATGAAGCATTTAACCAGAAGATTTATGGAAATGTATGTATGCACTTGCAAATTAACTTCAAAACAAACAATTTCCATTACCAACACATAAATCATGCATGATCATCACTTGTTAAAATGATAGTTCTAGTAGATGGTCAGACAAAAAAATATTTTGTTATTAATCCTGGACAGATATCCAAGGAGGCAGATACATGTGTACTCACGTCTGGTCGCTCAAAGAAGGGTTCATTGTCGTTTTCGTCCAGGATGCCAACGACAAAAGTCTGAGTCGTTGACAAAGCTGGGTTTCCGCGGTCTGTGGCTACGACAGTCAGCTGTAGGCATGAGACAGAAATGTATGCAAATGTCTCTTTCTTACTCACAGTCATTGCTACACACATCATATACACAACGAGGACTCATAGGCCTAATAAACCTTTTTTTTTTTTTTAAATCGATGGTGTGTTTAGCATGCCTTGGATGACTTCAAAATAAGAATGACAGGAGTTATCAACAGTTGCAAATGGGGACATACATCAAACTAAAAATGTCCAGCAACTCTTGCATATCTTTTCTGGAAGGCAAGCATTTACCCTGTTGAGGATGAGCTGATTTTGCATTAACACGCACTTCCCACAGACACCTACCCAAGTATACTCAAGGCTTGTCTTTTATAGTGGGTTAATGTCAGCTTCACTATTTTCACACATACTTCCATGGGAATGCAAAAGTTTCCCTCAAAAGAATCCAAAAAGAATCCAATACAAATCTGAAGAACACTGCCATCCTTCACACATAGAACAGCAATGCAATTTTTGCTTCATTCAATGCTCTTCATAATGAATGAGATTTTCCTCTGTTCTCTAGACTAGTGCCCCAGTAATACCTTCCTACCATTATCTATCTAATGCCCCTCCAATAGAATCTGATTTCTCACTCTGTAGTTCTGCCTTGTCTCCCTGTCGGCAGAGATCTTGATAGTGATGTTGCCTGAACTGGGATCGATGTCGAACAACTCGTAGTCGTCGATGGGTAGGAAGCTGTAGTCCACGATGCCGTTGTTGCCAAAGTCGTTGTCGATGGCATAGGCCGTTATGACAAGCGCCCCCGGAGCATTATTCTGTGTGATGATTTGGATGAAAAATGAAGGGATAATAGGGATGGGGGATATTAAAGTTATATGTTCATATGTTAATGCATGCTTCACAGTGTTCATTGCACAATGTATATGTAGGCACAATCTGTTTACGTGCATTGTTAGAGCTCTTGACTATTCTATGCCCCATCTTCATGACATGATTTGATTGTTGTTTTGTGTGCATGTGTATGTGTGTCTGTGTCTGTGTCTGTATGTGTGTTCTACCTTCTGGAAATCTCTGAAGTCTTTACACCATACACTTTACACACCTCTCTAATCTGCACAAGCTGGCCTTGAGACGGCTGCACAAATCTGGGGGCAAAGTTATCGCCGAGGTAGCTGACGTCGATGTTAACCGTAGTGTTGCTCTGGAGCGAGGGCGTCCCGAGATCGCGGGCCACGATGATGAGGGTGTAGTTGCGCACCAGTGGGGAGTCCAGGGTGTTGACAAGTGTGATAACCCCAGAGCGATCATCAATCGTGAATAGATCTGAAAGCGGGGCAAAAAAAAAAAAATCATCAGTTTTGTGATTGTGTAAAGCTATTTAAAAACTAACATTTACACAATCAAAAAAATGTTTGTAACTTTTCTATGATGCAGAGTAATCACTGCCATCTTCATTAATGAATGGATTACAGAATGATTGAATATGTTTTGGTAAACATATCACTGGAAATAAGACAACAGAAAGACAAGAATTTATGAGAGTCTGACATGCTTGGACAGAATAGCAATGGTCACCCACACTCACCTCCATCATTGCCGGACACGATCTCGTAGATGACCACACCATTGACTCCTTCATCAGGGTCCTGGGCGTGCACCTCAACGACGTCAGTGTTGGAACTTAAGATGGCATTGTAGGGATTGCTGTCAAACAAGGGAGTGTTGTCATTCACATCTCTCACCAAGATCGACACCTGCAAAATATGACACATAGTTTATCTTCCTTTCAACTAAAGGTCCCAATTTTTCTACATATTGAGAGACATCTGAAGAGAAAAACCAAAGCCAAATACCATGATCACGTCAGCCTGCTCACATTTGAGATGAGTTCAATAAGCCACTTCAAAAAACAACAACTATTAGGATGCACTGCTACAAAAATTTATAATTATGGACAAGGTTTCATTCATTCATTCATCCATCCATCCATCCATCCATCCATCCATCCATCCATCCATCCATCCATCCATCCATCCATCCATCCATCCATCCATCCATCCATCCATCCATCCATCCATCCATCCATCCATCCATCCATCCATCCATCCATCCATTCATTCATTCATTCATTCATTCATTCATTCATACATCCATCTTATTTCCACATAGGCACTTGTTTCAGCCACAGGCTGTTCTTCCACAAGTCCATGCATCTTAAAAGACAGTTACACAACATGACACAGGAACATACAGGAACATTATTAACAAACTGTATGATCACAAAACTTCACTCTTTCTGAAGGACTTACCGAAGTGGTTCCTGTGAAACCACCGGTGACAGGTTGAGGGTTGTGGGCCCCCACTACGAGAACGTATTCACTGATCGTCTCGCGGTCCAGCATCACTGCTGTGGTGATGATGCCCGTCGTCTGGTTGACCGAAAAGTGGCCCTCATTGTCCCCGGAGATGATGGTGTAGATGATGTCAGCAAACTCGGACTGGGTGTCACCATCCACCGCCTGGACCACACCCACCTCAGTACCTAGGTAGCAGCAGAGGAGTCCAAACATGGCAATAAATTTGGAGTGAAAGATTCATTGTGGACATGCATGTAATACAGCCCTGAGATGGAGGAAGGGGTGGGGGAGTTTTGGAGGTTAAGACTGTAACTCCCTTGCCACCAAGTGTAATACCGATGATGGCCATTGAAAACAATGAACTTTACAATTTCAGTAGGGGGGAGGGGAGGGTTCTGTTCATCAGACATTATTGGAAATACATCAGTGTGTGTGTGAATTACATTGTAAGAGTGCTCATTGGAAAAGGATTTGACTTAATGGTCGGTTAATTATTTCTAAAGATTTCTATCGCAGTGGAAGTGTCTTAATAGTGAATATTCACTTTTAAATAAGCACCAGATGGAGATTAACCTGTCCTACAGATTGGATACATAGTGTAACTGTTAATGTATGCAATGGGTTAAATCTTTCACACCAGATTATCCAGTACTACCACCCAATAAACAAATACTCTACAGCACATTGTCTTTCCCAAATGATTTTACCTGATGGTTCGTTCTCAAGCACAGAAAAGCTGTAAGGGTCTTGAATGAAGGCCGGGTTCTGGTCGTTGGCATCTCCGACAGGGATCACAACATGGGTTGTTGAAGTCTGCCCTCCGTTGTCCGTCACCACTACAGTCAGATTGTAGACTGTGATAGTCTCGTAGTCCAGGGGTTTGGTTGGAATGATGTCTCCGGAGGATGCTGCAGTAGAGAGGGTGAGAATCCAAATCAATTAGTGTAGATCCTTAAACTCGCTTGTGCATAGTGTTAAATGTATGGCGGGCATCCTACTCATGGCACCTAAATATTATTCCCGCTGTATAGACAAAGCTAATGCATACTTTGATGGGAATTACCAGTGTTCAAGTATGAAATCTGGATTTTCATGTGGGATGTAATTCTTATAGATTCTCAATCTTCCTTCACTTTGTTCTTAAGATGGTGGTATCACAATTATCATTAACGAGCAATCCCATATGATAAGATACAGCCGCTATATTTGGATGTACTTGCCTTTTACTTCTATGTTGGCAAAAAATGTTGCTAGACAACATACACCAAGTCCTAATGTCAACAGTAGCTTTTACGCATACAAGATGCATACAGCTTTATTACATCAATTAAATTTACAGGGAATCTAGGGGCATAAGTTTCGGCAGAAAAAAAAAAGAAACTGAATGAGTGAGGAAACTAACGATCAATGATGAAGGTGCCATTCTGGTTGCCGTCGGTGATGGAGTACGTCAGATCGCTGTCTCCATCCGGATCGTCGGCAACCACGGTAACGATGACCTCTCCCGGAGGGTGGCTCTCTGGGACGGGGGCAGTGTAGACTGGTCGCGTGAACACCGGATCATTATCATTGATGTCTTCAATGTTGATAACGACAGTAACAGGAGTGCTTAGGTCCGGACTGCCACCATCATACACCTGCAACAGATTTAACAGCATTGACTTCAAATATGTTCAAGTCTCCCCAACTGTACAAGCATTTCTTTTATCAATAATCAATGATTTATTAGTTTGACATCATGAAAACATGTAAGAAATTATGTAAAACTTGATACATCATTTTAAGCCACAAAAAGATAATTTCAATTATGAAAGAGACAACGATGAACATTCAACCGTAAGGTAGAGATCATAGCAAAAGGGTAGCACACACATATCTTGCGTATCACCAAGACCTTTTTTTTTTTTTTTTTGCAAGAAGGAAGTCAAAACGAAATATAGATCAGCTGTGTGGAGTCAATGGAGTGCTGGCAGGTAAAACAAAATCATCGTTTTCAGCTGCTTTCACTGTGAATTCTAAATACATGTGTGCATTCTATTAGAAGGAAAAATAAACTGCTCTAGTGCTATTAACAGCTATCAATATACAATCATTCTTATGTAAAAAACATTATAACTTTGATTCATGACCATCTAGTCAACGACAAAACCTAGACTGCCACAAAAGGTGGGGGGGGGGGGGGGGGAGAAGAGATGACAGCTGAAGTGTCTACAGAGGAGTCATTACACTCTGATACTTTGATATGATCCACTAACGATATAACCTACAATTTTCCTGATATATTTAATACATACCAAGATGTCCAAATAGATGACCGCAGGGTGTGTTCCGTTGTCCCTGTCCAGTGGACCAGTGGTCGTCACCTCGCCCGTTATGTTGTTGATGACAAACAATGTGGTACCAACTGCATGGGGTAAAAAGTTGTGAATTTGAAATAATGATGATGGAGTTAATTACATCAGAAGATTGTTTTTATGAAAAGTTACATATCAAACTGTGATCACTGTTATAAATGTTTCAGTTATCAATTTCTCATCTTTGCCAGTTAATTTCCTCTGCCTCTGGTAGCTACCCACTGACATTGATTGATTGTGGGACAAGACTTCTTCAGCAAAGCTGTACATGTATCTGTATATGCTATGCACTTCACAAATCTGGACATGTATGAAAATTTCATTAGCGAATGAATTATTTCTTAAGAACCTCAGTGACAAAATGATTATGTGTCAAACATTTCAGAAGAAGATTTAGCACATACCCAATTTGGATACTATATACACATACGTTTCATTTGTATTAATTAAGGAGGCAACATTTTGGCAAACTGTCAACTCAGAAACGTCATTGAACTACTGTAAATTTACAGAAATAAAAACACTGCAAATCATATGGCATAAACAATATCAACACAAAAGTTTGCACAAACAAGTAAAATCTTTTATTGATCACATAAGATTGCTGCAGCAGTTTCAATATCTAAACAAATATATCTCACAAGATTATCTCTCAATAGAGTATATATCTCAAAAGTATATCTCTCATAAGTTATCTCTCAATAAAGTACAAGTATCTCTCACAATGTGTACAGTATCTCTTAATAAAGTATGTCTCTCAATAAATTGAGAGAACACATCTCCCTATTCATCTCCACTCTACAATCATCCTGGCTGGACAGCCACTTGATAAGTACCATCACTGTCAATCAGTGAGAGCCAACTATAAGTCATGGCTCCATGAAATCAAGATACACACCTGCCGGTTGTGAGCCCACGATGACATAATAAATCATCTGGTCAGGGTTGTCTGGATCGTCAGGGTCGGTGGCATCGATGACGCCCACGACCTCCCCAGCTGGACGACCCTCCTGGACGTTGAAGACAGGAGGGGTGACCACGGGCGGATATTCATTGGCATCCAAGACCACCACCGTCACCTGAAAAGTGTCCAGCAGCAACACAGTTGAGAAGTGAATGGTTCAGTGAAATTTGGGGGAAAAGGTATAAATGACATATGCTATCTAGGAAACTGCCTTTGTTTCAAAATGTGTTCTCATTAGACTGACACTGCATCATGGAATAGGTAAGGAATGAACCAAAGGTATTGCAGCAGAAGACGTAACAAGCTTGATTGTTTTTTGTCAGCATACGATGCTATAGTATCTCAGCCATGTATCATTAGCAGTCTACCATACTGAACATTTCTGCTTACAACATGACTGGTCAACTACTCTTTAGATACTACACTTATTAACTGCTTTTTGTCATCGTAGGATTTCCAGCAATGGCTGGTCAAAACAACTGCACAATGTTAACTTATAATGGTCTCACAAAAGTTGGACAAATTAAAGAGATGGATTACAGTTGTTTTTTTTTACACATTCACATCTGCATAAGATAATCCTTCTCAATGCAATCTTGGTGTACGTGGGAGTTATAGAGCTACAGGAATGATTACATGAGAATGAGAAGAGGTAGATTAACACGGTGAATGTGGCAGGTTTTTTACTGTGATGGGCTTAAACAGGCATGCTTATGATCATCTTGCATAAGTTTGTACTGCATAAGATGCTGCGCTGTGAGTCAAAGGCCAAGAATAGTCATTTTGGGGGAGCTACGACTTACCGTGGTTGACCCCTGCCTGCTGTCCTCAGAGTCCCCTGGGTTGTCCCTCGCGAAGACGGTCAGAACGTGTTGGGATTGCGTCTCCTTGTCCAGCGGCTCCAGTAGTGTTATCACCCCCTGCAGACACAAACATACAGACAGACAGACAGATATGAACAGACAGAAACAGACAATGTGCTTCATCATTGTGTGTGTTGCTAAATTCTTTTCATGGTTGTGCTAGCTAAGAGCCAAATGCATGTGCCAGTGCACATGAATGTGTGTTGAAAGTTTGTTTGATTTCTTATGACACAAGAAATTATCATTCATTTCTCCAAACGAGTATGCAGCATAAGCATAACACTTCATGCTATGGATGACAAACACGAATGTTAACTCACAGTGTCCGGGTCAATCGTGAACTTCCCATCACCGCCAACGATACTGTATGTCACGCGTCCATTTCCAGCCGCATCGTTGTCGACGGCGCTGACGGTAATCACGAACGTACCGGCCGCGGCACTCTCGTTCACAGAGGTGGTGTACGTGGGGAACTCAAAGACGGGGTTGTTGTCATTGTTGTCGATGATCTCGATGTAGACGGGGATGCTGGAGTTGAGGGAGGGGTTTCCCCTGTCGACGGCCAGGATGGTCAGGTTGACCCAAGTCTGGACCTCTCTGTCGATGGCCCGAGTAAGGATCAGCTGACCTGTAGTGAAATTGGATTGAACATAACTCAAAATCTCAATGACATGGTGCATACACACGTAAGTCTATATAGCATCAAATTAGATCCATACATAATCCTTTTTCCCCATGTACAGTGTACCTAAATGTGTACAACTGGTGCAAACTGTATAATTGTCATGTTTGCCAGAGTTGCAGTGAAGTGATCCTTTGTTAGGTAGATGGTGCACAAACAATATTTGGACTTGTCATAAAGAAAAAAGTTTCCTAAAAAATGACTTAAAAACAAAGCAATGAATTATGACAAAAGTGCAACTGACTGTGAACTGACATCAAAGACAAGCTCAAAGGTTAACTGCACGTTGAACAAACTTTTGCTCAACTGAACCTTTATGAAAGGAATGGTTCTATGAACACGGCTGAAATTTTACACTTAAACTGCATTCCATTTTGTGCATGGGTGTTAACTATGCTGCAGATATGGCATTCTGGATTAATTACATTCCATAAATTGAAAAATTGCAACTGAGATAGATTTGATACTTCATTTGAAGAAATTTGAAGTGTTAAGTACAATCGGCTGCAATCATCCTATTGATTGCATGAATTTCTGTGACCTACATGTTACAAATGAGACATGCTGAGACTATACACTGCTGTATTTAGTTAACTTGTGATATGATATGTTTAAACGACAGGATCTCTAAAAGCATTGGAGGCCATCTCACCTGTGACAGGATTGATGAAGACAGGCAAACCCGTGGTGTCACCAGCTATGATGTACTCCACCTCTCCGTTCAGACCCTGATCGGGATCAAGGGCGATGATGGTGCCTGGGACGCTGTTGCCAGCCCCAACGGACTCAGACAGCTGGAGGACGATGACATCGGAGCCGGGCGGCTGGAATTCGGGGACGTTGTCATTGATATCCGTGATGACGATGGTAATTTGTGCTGGTGAGATTAATGCAGAGTGGCATAAAATGTGTTCACTGGTCTTATTTCTGCTTTTCCTGAGATACAACACTGAACAAAAGTTGTCATAGTTACAGTCTAATCTGTTTTCTTTTTCTTCTATTTTTCTCTCTCTAACAAACCTGGCACATCAACCGAAGATTTGTTAGTTCCTTTATTTAAAAAAAAATTAAATGAATATCTCAAACAATATAGCATTCTCTGGCTGAAATAAGAAACCAGAGACAGGAGTATTTTGACAAAATCAAGCATGCTCTTGCAGTTGTACAACTGAATGCTTTTGATAGTATGAAGATCTCATTTTTTTTTTAAAATCTGTTTGAGAAAATGGAGGATACAAACAGACATACCATTGTCTGGACTTCGGGCAGAGGCTGAGTTCTCTGCATTCAGATCCACAGCTGAAACGGTAAATACAAATCTTTCCGTCGTCTCCCGATCCACTGGAGAAATGAGTGTCAAGTTCCCTGTGACAGGATTGAGGCTGAACACAGTCGTGTAGTCAAATACGGACGAGATGTCATTGTCATCCTCGTCATAAACAACGATTGAGACCACCTCGTAGTTGATGTTGGGGTTCGTGTCATCGTCGACCGCCGAGATTGTTGTGACGAGGCTGTTGGCCGGCGTGTCTTCAGGGATGGAGATCGTCTGGTCCAGGAGGGATGAGTCGAATGTCGGCGGGCTGTCGTTGATGTCCGATAGGTAGACGTAGACGGTGGCGGTGCCGCTGAGTGGGGGACTGCGTAGGTCGGACACGGTAATGGTCAGGGTGTAAACTGCCTTTTGCTCACGGTCGAGCTGCGCTCCCGGAGCAACCTGTTGTAGGATATTCGTGAGTGAAACGACACCATTACAATATGATTTGTCTTTCCTTTGATGCAACAAAAATTCTTATGATAGTGTACTGTAAAACATGATATATTTATGGCATGAAATTTTCGCGAATTGCCACTGGCGTTCAATGCATCATAGTGTAAATAAGAAATTTTGCGTGCATTCTAATTTCGCAAATCTTGGGGCTCACGAAATTAAAATGCACGCAAACATTCCTTGTTTTACAGTATATGTTTATGTAAATCTTGGAGACTCGCATTAGGGTGATAAGTGACATAGAAATTAAGGAATGAAATGATGCAGTACGTATGTAGCTCTAATCTTGATTAATGCAGCTCTGATCATGATTAATGCATTTAAAACTGTACATCTGTGCTAATGTGAATTTTGCTTGGAGAGGTATTGAATACAATGTCATTAACTCTTGATATAAGAAAATGATCATTAACACATAATTTACATAATCATTCACACACTTACACACAAACCCACATGCACATTTACACTCATTTATATTTTCATACTGTTATAAAGTTATAAACACTGTGTAAAGCTTATGAATGGGGAATACGATGAATACAATTTTCAACAGCTATTGTGCTCCATGCTTGTTAGCAAAGACCTGTTACAGTGAGCTGAATGGAGGCAGCTGACACAAATGATGAAAAAAAAAAACTCACCGTGATCACACCCGTGGTGGAGTCAATCTCAAACTTGTCTTCACTTCCCCGCTGAATGAAAAAGTTCACCTCGTCGCCGTCCAGGTCGAAGGCGTTAACCGCACCGACAAAGAAGCCTGTAATGAAAGCAGCGACAAAAATCCTGTGTCTCATACTAGTTTTGCCACTAGAAATGCTGAACCTTTTGTCCTTTAATATCAAACAACCTTGGTCTATTAATACTTGCATCTGAGGCATTGAGGAAGTATACATGTGGTTTTACTATACTAATGATAGGATAAAAAATGCAATCTTTTTTCAGAAAATACCTGAAAAGTTCTCTCCTGCTCTCATAGATACAATGAACTATAGTTCATGCTGTTTTTTAGACTAGCGTATTGACATAATATATGAAATTTTCTTGCTAACTTTGTTACAAACCTCCATGAACATTGCCTGCAGCACAATGGATGAAAAGGAAACATTGTTATCTGCCTTCATCATAATTTACAGACTGCTAATTTGTTTGTGTTGAATCCTACATTTGGCTACATATCAAAAAAGATAAAGTTAATGTGGAGTATGAAAAATTATGTTTTTTTATCTGGTGTCATGAAACACTAATCATTATCATTGTACCTGCAGGTGAATTCTCTGGGATGGTGAAATTGTATGTCGATTCGTTGAAGGTCGGTGGGAAGTCATTGTAGTCCAGCACATTGATGATGACCGTTCCCTGTGCGGTCAAGCCCATGGAGTCAGTGGCAATGACAGTGAAGTCATACCGGTCCTTGGTTTCCCTGTCCAGCTGGGCAGTGTTGACTTGGATGATGGCTGTATGTACATGTATGGTAAAGGTCACCAAAATCAGATATTTCAAGGCCCCATATGGATATACATGTAGGGAAAATAAGAAATACTACTTACATGTAAGTGTATGCATCATGGTGTCAGAGCGATAGTCTCTCAGAACATGAGTAATTTCATGGAGACAAACATATCTTGGCGTACATAAAAAGTTTACAGCAACGGACAAGGAGATATGTGTATCTGTTCATTCTTCTCTCTACTCAATTCCCTCTGATATCCTTCATCAAGATATCACCATGAAGGTCAGGCACTAAGAGGAATATATATCTAAACCAGACATAGAACATTAATGAATGAATATGCACCTTACACTGAAGTGCTATGGATAAATGTCTTGCATCTGATGAGCGGTGTGAAATTTTCTGAGTATATGATACACAGTGCATACATGAGAATCACATGGATATTGCATTTGTATTTGATGGATTTTAAACTAACAAGAAACCCTCCATATGAATATATTGTATATGGTAGGAATAAGCTCAAAAAGCACTAATTACAATAGTAAAATGACCAATCAAAATCAAAATCAAAAAGATCAAAATTGGCCTTTGTTAATCAAGCCTAGTACTGTTTCATAGTGGGCTTGTAACCCTTGGCAACCCCACTTACCCATGATGGGATCGATATAGAATGATGATGACTCTGTGCCTGTGATGGTGTATATGAGCTGGCCAGTGGCATCGCTGTCGACTGCCCGAATGGTAGGAATCTGAGATGAGAAAAGAAATCAACTGATATCAACATTGTGTTGGACATTTGATTATGCAAACCTCCAGGGCTATAAAAGCATGTTGAACAGGTACTAATCTATACCTGAAAATTTGGAAAATTACTGTGGATCTTCATAAGATGTAAACATAGTACAAAGTTAAGAAAGATAAACCATTCTGCCTCCAACTGATGACATTTAAGTACATCATACCACCGTGTATATTTGGTCAATAAATATCCTCATGTTTAAAAGAAACATAATAAACTCCATTGGCAAATTACATGTACACTGTAGCTATATATTCTGAAGTTGTTCTTTATAATTTCCGTCTTTTGTTTGTGGAATAATCCAGGCACAATCAGTAGTTACCATAGGAACAAGGTCGCCCAACATTGCATTCTCGAACACGTTTCCGATGAAAATGCCGTCTCCAGGGAAGGAGGGGGCTAGGTCACCGATGTCGGTCACGAGGATGGTCAAAGTTGTTGTTTGCTGATGATTAAACAAAGTAGACAAACAAACAAAAATAAGGTTAGCAACAACAACTAAAAAAGAATTCAACAAGTTACATATTTTTCTGTAGGATTAACACAGGAATCTAAATGTACATGTATTGTGGCAAAGATTCATTAAGAGCTAGCTTTTTATTCAGAAATAAACTGGGCAACTGGGCAAGTACTTACACCAGTAAAAGATAAAAAGACGCAAAATACAGTGACAATCAAACATAAAGAGTGAGAATGACGAGTAGGAAACTAAAATATTCTCTTTCTTGAAGACTTGAATCAGCCAACAACAATCTGCTTACATAGAAGAATATTTTTGATTCATGGGCTGAAACTTCTGATGGAAAGAACTTGTGTCTCAATATGATGTGCAGGTTTATCAAGTGATGCGCATGAAGTACAAGTAATGTAATGATTTTAGATTTAGCAAAGGAAGAAGGGGTTGGCAGTTGCAGGAACTGAAATATGAAATTGAACTCATTACCGATCTTGAGTTAGGGATATCACCGGGAGTGTCTCTCGCTTTGATGACCAGACGATAGGTCCCTGTCTCTAACTGACCATCCAGAAAGATCTCTCCAGTCTGTGAATGACAAACAAACAAACAAACAAACAAACAAACAAACAAACAAATAAACAAACAAATAAACAAACAGACAAGTTAATAGATAGATAGATAAACAAACAAATGAACAAAATAATATTGTACACAAAAAATGAAGCTGAAAATACCTATAGGCAAATGAAAAATATCATTCAGAAAAAATGCAAGCGTATTTCACTGTAATGAATATACAGTTGACACCAGCATGCATAAAGATAAAAAAGCAGCTTGTTTTTTCTGTAACTTTGTGAAATCAATTTCTATCAAAGGTACTAAAATTGAAGCGAATATTAATCATTCATGTTAATTTACAAAATGTACCAGTCTGAATCAAATGCAAACTTACAAACCATTTCAACAAAAATGCTGACAAGTCCTTTTTATAAGTGCTGCAAACACGGTAACATTATCAATCCTAACTCTGCCCCCAGTGTCATAATAATATACCATAATCTTAATCAGTTCAGATTGAATGGCCATTCTAATACACCCAGACCTACCACATTGTTGATCCTGAATATATTGTTCAGATCTCCCTCCGTGATGTAGTATCCCACCACGCCGTAGATACCGGCATCGTTGTCGGTCGCCAGGACGCTGTAGACGAACTGACCGATGGAGGCGTTCTTGGAGATGGTGATGGTGTAGGGCGTTCCCACAAAGACTGGAGTGTGATCGTTGATGTTGATGACATTGATTCCAACGGTGGTCTGCATGAGGCAATAATAGCTTCCTTCCAATTATTTTTTCTTTGATGGCAATGTCTGATGAAAGAAAGCTGTCATGAAATTCCCCCCACTTACACTAGACACTGCTGAACAGTGTGGCGGCTAACTTTAAAACAGTGTTAAACTTTGTTGATTGAGCTATTTAAAGATGTCCAAATTCATGTACACAAAAAAAAAAATCACTTTTCAGACATATATGAACTATTAAAATCATGCTTATGAACCATTTACCGAACAATATATTCAAATGCTACTGTTGCCAAGAAAAAAGTGATGGTAAATCCCAGTCACAATCTTGATTGGAGCACATCTAATGTCTATTTTCAGCAAAGTTTTTATAGTTTTATATCTATGTACTACCACATAGACACAGTTAGCAGTAGGGCCAGGTAACTCCAACTAAAAACACTCTTCAACAATGCCTAGAAATCCTCAGGGAGCCCCTACTCACTTGCTATCTAGAATACACACAACAAACACATGCAAAAAATGTACCACTGTTTTCTGCAGTACAGAGAGACAGATAGAGCGGGACTCACCGATGAAGAAAGACTCGGGTTTCCTTGGTCAGTGGCCACCACAGTGATGTTGAAGGCTGTCACAGACTCATAGTCAAGTGTCCGGTCAGGCCTGATGGTCAGCACGCCTGTCGATGGCTGGATATTGAACAGATCTGGACCATCGGATAAAAAGAAACAGAAGTTGGGTTGGTGTTTTCTATACTATCTACCGATACCTCATGCACGCCTTAATGTTTGCATATTGATAGATATGGAATGTGGAGCCAGCCAGATTGACTCATCTTTATTTTTGAATCACCACTTCATCTTTCCATCATTGTATATCTAAAAGAGCATTATTTCACTGAAAATGACATCAGATTCAGGTGGTTGTGTTTCTACATGTTTTGCTTGGTGTACTCATAAAGAGCATAGATTAGTAGTATACTACAGAGCTCAATAAAATCACAGAAATCCAAGACATTTTCTCAGTTGTTTCCTCTGACCATAGGAAGGAAGAAAAGGAAATCAAACAGAAAGTTTGAGGGTATAAATCTGGAGATAAGCTCCATTTTTCATGAGCCAGATAGTTTTAAAAGGATTCTATCTGTCTGTCTTCTGTGTAATAAAGGAAAAACACTGATTGGTCAAGCATCACTGACCACTGTAGAGCCCAGTGAGGCTGTAGACGATGCTGCCGGCTGCTCCCTCATCTGCATCGCTGGCCTGGATGATGTCGATGTAGGAGTTTGAGATCTCCTCCAGGACGTCGTAGGGTCCGTAGAAGTCCCGGTCGAACTGGGGTGCGATGTCATTGATGTCGTTCACCGTCACGATGACCTGTCGGAAGAAGAGTGCGACGCAATTTGGTTCGAGGGAAGGGATGCCATCAAGATTCATTACGTTTCTGGTGAGGGCAACTTTTATTGTTATCAATGTTGATGAGAACTGAGCTCCTTTCCTAATGTATCATGCATTGGTTTGTTGTTGCTTTTTTTGAATTGCAAGGGGGGGGGGGGAGGGCTAAATGTACCTGAGCACAGCTGCATAAGAATAGCTATAAATTGAAATTGACGATTTTAAACTAGGTAATAGACAATTGACCATCCAACATTAAGCATTTGGAAACTCGTCTTGGAATTTTCACTTGCTTTCCACTCAGAATGACTCTCAACTGATTGTTAAAAAGTGCTCCTGGATTGAGTATTTGGGTGAAATAATCAAACAGAAAGAGTAGAGGACCCATATATAATTCAACTCAATCCGATACAAATGGAGCATACATACAGACTTTTAGAAAGCATCTATATGAGAACCAAAACATAAGAAAAAGTGTTGAATATACCTTAAGCTGATATTTCATTTACCGGTGTAACCTGAAATACAGGGCAGTCATTTGGATATGATTGTTGACACAACAATAGTTTAAAATCTGGCTAGGATTAAAGTGTATGAAAGAATTGCATATGTATATCAATTGAATATTTGCATTGCTTTGCAATTCCTTTATCAACATAGCATTCACTCTGTCTCCACTGGTCACTCACTGTGGTCGTTCCTGTCCTTGGGTTTGTTGGGGATTGGTCAGTAGCGGTCACCACCAATGTATATGTTGGAGTAGTCTCCTTGTCTAGGACTGATGTAGTTGTAATCAAACCCTGCACAAGAAACAAAGCATGGATGAGAAGCAAATTTAATCAAAGTAACTTTGCCTCACGGCTTGGAAACTCTTATCATGATGGTGATTTTGTTAAGATATACAAATTGTATTAACAGTAGTAACTATAGATTGAAAAGTAATTGCAATATACTTATTACAACTGGATGTATGTCTAATTAAGCTAGAATAATTACATTAACAGAAGCAAAATTTTTACTTTATCCTTCAATCAGATTAATGAACTAATGACCACGTTATCTACACACGATGAGTAGTAATGAGCAACAACACCACAGGAAAAAATAGATACGCTGTATTCCAGATTTGAATGAAAGTGCATGCACTTGTTTAACTAACTGTTAAATACAGCACACAGTGCTCATCTGATCTTAAACAACTTTGCAGGACAATAAAATGCATGTCTTTGTCAACATCTTACAGCTCATTTCAAGAGAAATACTGTTGTGGCAGACACCAATGGTATCTAACACACCAATACAGTTGTAGGTGTATTTCTTTTCTGTTATAATAATGTCCACCAAGAGATTAATGTGAGTAAGATAGCTCGAAAGCTATAAAACAAATATGTTCATTCATGAGGTGCGAATTTTCTTCATTTTCTTCCCTTGCTTTCATGTTTGTTCATCTCGTTCTTAACTGTTTCCCATGCAAGCCATCCAGTCATTGGATTTTATTAACTCTTCTGTAAAAAACTGTACATGATATCAAGGACAGTTTCAGGCACTGGGCTCAGGTGGGTTAATCCAACAATGACAAAATCAGTAGTAGGAAAGATTCAGGAGTCTACAGAGGGATCAAGAGGAAACTCACACTGGTAGGTGATATTTCAAAGTGATTCTCAGGATCCTGCGATATGATGGCGTAGATGATCTGGCTGTTGAGCCCCGCATCGAGGTCGTCGGCGACCACCCTGACGACAGGAAGGCCGAGGGAGGAAGGTCCTTCAGTGGCGTTGACATTGTAGACGGATTCCTGGAACTCTGGCGTGTTGTCATTGACATCATCCACAGTGATGCGGACAAATGTATTGGTCTGGTATACAAACAAAAAGAGAATCAAAAAGTTTCCCATGACAGATGCAATGCCCAAGGGTACAATACAAATGAAATGTATGTGCATTTTAACAATTAGTTATCCTATTGCCACAAAGCTAAGACATGTACATGAGAAATTTGGAAGGTCTTCAGTTCATCCTCTCTGGCTTCATGCATGCTTAGTTGGAACACTGTAAATTGTACAGATAACCAATTATACTGTGATTTACATTTGGCATGTTGCATGACACATGTTACCCATGCCTGGAAGTGGTTCAAATAGATGTCAAAAAACATACCAGTAGTCAATATTGTATATATAAATGTAACCTGCACCTGTTGATTTTCTGCCAAACTGCATTCTTATGAACTCTTGGAAAAAATATCTGATGCTATAGTGCTCCACAGGAGGTAATAGAAAATTTCAAGACTACAACAGTAACAGTTCATGAAGCCATCTCATTTACAGTGAAGATAAGGGCTACTACATCTAAACCGTCACTTTGTAGTCAGGCCAGTGCCAATGGCCATACCTGAGCTGCTGGGTTGTTTGTCGGGTCCCTGAGCTGGATGGTCAGCTGATAATTGTCCACGCTCTCCCTGTCCAGGAGGGTGGTCTGGGTGATCTCTCCGTTCTCGTTGATCTGGAAGTGACCGTCTGGGTCACCGGCTATGATGGTGTACTCAAAGTTGTTGGAGGAAGGCAAGTCTGCGTCGGAGACGGTCACCGTGACGATTGGGTTGGATGTGAAGTTATTCTACAAAGGGGAACAGGAATGGGAGTTTTGAAGTTTTGTTTGCTAGAAGAAATTTGTCGCAGGGCTTTGTGTTATCAACTTTTTTCTATAAAAGATTTCAGCATCCGCTCTCAAAATGAAGAACTGCCAATATTTTCTGTGAGTTGGTGAACAAAGAGGTGATGAGAGAAACATATGAAATCACTCATTGCTTGAGAATGCAGCTTACAAAGAAAAATTAAGAAATGCACAAACAAACAGACGAACAAACAACAACAGGAACAAAAGCTTGATCCCGCCAGCATAACATTTCTATGACCTCTCACCTCTGATATGGATGCCTGGAACAGGTTGCTGGTCCAGATGGGGTAGTTGTCGTTGACATCTGTGACGGTGATATTCAGTGGAAATGATGAACTGAGGCTGGGGATGCCACCATCAGTTGCTGTAACCTTAAAACGAAAAAAAAAGGGGCAAAACAAAAACAAAAATCAAAATATGCACTGTAGTTAAATTGTCATGATGATAAAACAGCCATGTATAGGTATGACATAACACAACATTAACACTTTAATACATCACTGCATTAGGAAGCAATATCCCTCCAAACCGTTTCCTAGTTGGGCCATGTTTTGCCATTGTGTCACAACATAGCTTCAACATCTATATCAAGGTATCATCAGTACTTTTGAGAGTGCTTTAATAGAGAATATTGTCATTGCCTGAATTCTGATGATTTAAAATTCAATCTCTTATTTGAAGGTGAAGCAGGCAGATAACATAAAGAGGCTAGTTTACCACTATATTCAAATTGAAGGTATTTCACCTTGGAACATCTTATAAAAACCTTTTCAAGTCTCCCATACATACTAAATACAATTCAACAATAGGAATGCATGAGTTGCTCTTGCTTCAAGCAAAGCCTTAAGCAAAGCCTCAGACAACCTGTTTTTTTTTTGTAGTTAGAAATTCACACAACAAACTACAAAGATATGCATGCAATTTGAACATGATAGTAAACCGGTCTATTGAGAATAACTACATAAACGGTGGAGTCCTTACTGTGAGCTCATAGAAGTCTTGGGCTTCTCTGTCAAGAGGCTGTATGGCAGAGAGGACTCCCGTGCCATCACCCGTCGGGAACACGCTGAAGAAGTTGGATCCAAAGCCAGACAGGGTAAACGTCAACTGTTGATTGAAATGACAAGGAGTGAACTCATTAAACCTACCATAGGCATTTTTTAAAATGGAAAAATAAAAATTTGTGTATTCATGATTACTGCACAGACTATAAATCTTTGTTACTGCAATCCAATGTAAACTTTAAATGGTCAAAGGTGTGATAGGAAAGCTTTTAGTTAACATCATAAGCCACAAAACATTTCCCTTCGTAGGATGGAACTCCTCCTGTCCTCAGCCTCATGAGACATGTTCATATCCACGGAGGCATAGGCCTACTAAAATGTCCTCCTCAACAGATGATGTGATAAATTGAAACGACATCTCCTTTATGCTTACCTGTGCATTGACACCAGCATCCGCGTCTGTTGCTCTGAAGGATCCCAACGGCACTGCACCCACGCGATTCTCTTCCACGCTCACCGGCGACGTCGGCATGGTGACAAACTCAGGTGGATTGTCGTTGACATCGTTGACAGTTACCCAGACCTACACTCAACAGCAGACAGGCAAAAGCAGCAATGCAGTGACAAAGTTATATGAAAGTTTTGTGTATACAAATACATATGTAGCTTTGTTTGTTCATCTCGAAATGCAATGTCATTCACTTTTAAGATTAAAGAAATCGTACAGTGGAATCAGGTTAAAATCTTAGAGTCAATCATGATTACGGATGTTGTTATCATTGTGACAATCATCGTCATTGTCTTTTTACCACCAGGTTTTGTCATATAATTATGACCACCTCTCATTCCATCAAAAAGTAGAGGCAGTATCTACTGTCTTGAAGAGCAAGATTCTTCAGTAAAACCAACTACAACAAAATGAAAACTGCACAGGACATCCAGAAGCTTGTTTCAAAAGGAACTAACCGAGGTGGATCCCGGCGCCACACCGCCCCCGTCGGCAAAGACGGTGAAGACATAGAAGTCCTCCGTCTCTCTGTCAATCTCACCATCCACTGTGATGACACCCTAAGAGGAGGAGATAATAGACAGGATTGTCATTCTCTGAGGTCTTTTAACCCTATTCTAACTGGGGGGGGGGGGGTCAATTTGACCCCCCCTCAACATTTCGCGCCGTGATTCCGCAACGCGCACAGATTTTGCCACGTCGTTTCATGACTTTTTTCATTGAAGTCTCCCGCATATTTTGAGACCAAATTTGCAATGTCCGGGTACACTGTTCTGAAGTTACATAATGTTTTGCGTATGCATGTCAACCCAAAAACAGCTCAAATTCATGATATCGTGTGCAAATCCAACGCAAATTGTGTTTTTTGGTTAAATTGATATAAATTAGATTATTTCAACTTTTAACCGTTGAAAGTAATCAATTTTAATGTAGATAAGCTTGAAAAAGTGCCTGCAACAAATTATGGCCAAATACAATAGAAAACAAAAGGTAAAAAAAACAATGAAATATATAAGAAATTAACAAAACAATCAAAAACAAAAGAAACTGATTTTGATTGTGCTATTTTTTTACAAGAAAACTGTTCAATGTGTCTTGAGGAACTCTTACACAAAAGTTTAGCAATCATTCAGTCTTTGTTAGGTGAAACTATGATTTCATGCATAAATTTGCATAATTAATTAACTGAAAATAGAAAATCAAAATTTTTCTTTTGTATGACCATGTAATCTTGTAGTTAACATCCGGCTCTATGTTCAGGCAAAATTTTGCGGCGATCGTGCAATCGGCGGCCGAGATCTGAAGGGGGGGGGGGGGGTCAAATTGACCCCCCCCCCCCCGTAAAAACTTGTTTTCAAATAGCCCAGTTAGAATAGGGTTAAGGTGTAACTTTCAAGACATATAACAGGCAGAAGTCCTGACTATACACCCTTACCCCCTCCATTCCTACAAAAAGTTTCAGCAATGGATGTACACTTGATATTCTTGTATAAGAACCCAGGTGCCACATATCAAATGTATATCAAACTATGAAATACATTTCATAGTGGACAAAATATGAAAGCTGACTGGTTTTTTTTTTGAATCACCGATTTATTTCTATATTGAATCATCAACATTAAGTAACATAATTTAGTGTGTAGGACATTCTCCAGCAGCCTTTACAGTGTAGATACAAGGCAACATCAATGAGCAGGACACATCCATTGTAGATTTCTTGCCATCCTTGCAGCCAGTACATATTTTCTACCAAATCTAATGTGTTTTCATATCAAGTTTAGTTCCAAACTGAAAGTAAATACTCATAGTTGAGGAAAGAGTCAAACTGAAGATGATAAAACAATCGATCAGAAAGAGAGGATCAAAGAGTGGTATATGCAGCATCAACTTACAGTATTCTCAGCAATCTTGAAAAGGTCAAGAACGGCGGGACTGGAGTTTGGATCGATGGAGTAAGTGATTCCCGCAGAGGAGCCTCCAAGTGTGGCTGAAACCTGAATAGCAAACGTATAAAGTACATGAACTGCTGTAAAATGGTACAAGATGATCGGAGTGCACGTTCCAGGACTCTTATCAATGCATTCAGCAAAAACAAAACAAAAAACAAAAACAAAAATGAGCAAAACACACAGCTTTTAACCTGACAATGCCATTGGTAGTGACATGGTTTCACAAAAATCCACGAAGGCACACTCACAAGTTTAACTCAAGTCAGACTTCATCAGCTCAATTTTACCTGATTGATGAATGTGTCAACAGGAGCATTCTCATTGATGTTGAAGTTGTAGCGGGGCAGGCCGAATACGGGCACCAGAACTGTGGCGTCCACGACTGTTACGACCACCGTGCCGGTGTTGGAGTTAAAGGGACTGGCCTGGTCAGTGGCCCTGACCGTCATGGTGTAGTTTCGGGAGCCACTGTTGTCCGGGATCGGGCCGGAGACAAAGATTTGACCACTGTCTGGATTGATGCTCAGGAATGATGGATTGCCTGGTGTTTAGGAGAGAAGAGGAGACCAATTTTGTGATACCTGTGTCATCTTTTTGGAGGCATGATGAAGCTGATGATGCATATATCAAGACTTCTCCCATAATCAGAAAGTGATCAATATCATTGCACACAGAGACCATGTGGACTCAAAAACTTTGTTCTAAGGCTATCATTAATACAAACAATGAATTGAAAAGCATAGACAGAACCATTTGCAAGCTTATGACGTTTGCATTAAACAATACTTGGACAGGAGCTTAAAATTGGATTAAAAGTAGCAAATACATTATGTGCCAAAATCTATATTTTTGTTGCTTTTAGAATTCAACTATAAGAGAAATGTTAAAAATTTACATTTGATGATATTATAATTTTGATATACAGCAAGCAGGGCTTGAAGGGTTCAAGATGTGACAAAAGTTTTAGTTTCTGCAAATTGTACATGTACAAGTGTATATCTAATCAGATAATGCCTTTCTTGTTATGCTTCTGTCTCTTTGAAACCTACTTATCAGACTGTATTCCACTGAGCCCCCAAGGTCCAGATCCAGGTCTTGGGCAAAGACAGTGACCACAGGAGTCCCAATGGGGGAGTTCTCTGACAGGTCTGGCCTGAAGTACAGCTGCTGTCGGAAGGTTGGAACCACATCGTTGACGTCCAGGACTGTGATTGTGACCGCAGCTGTATGCATCAGGAATAAATAATATGTAACAAAATATTTTTAAGGGTATCAGCTGGTTGTATGTAAGTATGGCCATTTGCACTGTGATGAGTAGCAGAAATGTGTAGCTGTCTTTGAAGTGGGGTGGCAACGTCCCAACAAGCTAGAAATTACATAGCTCTGTATAATATGCTTTATCCTTAGGTAGCAGTCACTTTGTTGAGATTCACAATTACAAACAGAAATTTAGATTGAATTTGTGTGTGTGTGTGTGTGTGAGTGCGTGATATCTTACATTCAGAACATGCTTTTTCAAAAGAGCGATCTGTGGAGAATTGTGCCTTCATTGGTGTCTTGCATAAAACAGGGAGGTGAAACTTCCACCTCCCTGCATAGAATAAGTATATTCTTCCACATGGCTTCATCTGGGAAAATCACAGAAATCTGCAATGCTTACACATAATGTTTTCTTCTTGGGAAAGGCATTGTAAATAAAAGCATATTACACTGGTAGCACTATAGGATCTTTTAAGAGTTACAGCTCTTATCGAATATGCAGTGAGGAAAGTCTCGAACTAATACAAACCCAACTTACCAGTGGAATTGATGAGAACCATGTAAGACAAAAACATCACTTGAATTGACATCATAATGTCTCACTGGCATCAGAAATTAAGCATTACTGTCTCAAGTTAACCCCTTCTGTTCTAGGGGCTTTGGACAGTGTATACAGTGTGTATGGGGTTTTCTATAGCTGTGCAAATTAGCACTCAAAGTTTACAAAGAGTTAACTCACCCTGGTCTGTGCCGACCGAGAGGTCACTGTTATAGGCCTGAACGATGAGGAAGTAGCTATCCTGCGTCTCCCGGTCCAGGGGCGTGGCCCCGAGGTTGATGTTGCCGAAGTTGTCAATGGTGAACATGTTGTTGGTGTTCCCGCTGATGATTCGGTAGAGGACGATGGCATTCTGCCCCAGATCTGGATCATCAGCGGTTACCTGAAAAATGTGCAATGTATATATGCTTTTAAATAGTAATACATGTGTGTGTGGTAATCTTTATCATTTTGTGTATAAATTGTGTGTTTTTTTTCCTTATGAAATAATCACAGCAGGAGCTACATTTGCCGTTACATTGCCTAGACATGCAGGAAGAACTTTGCAGAGCCACCATATTATCTCTACTGCTAAAGAGTCCTATATGAGGTTCACTCTTTTCTTTTATTATGGTTTCTGAGAATTTGGGACACACACACACACAAAAAAAAAAAAATGGATTAGAAATGGATAGAAATGGGAAAAGGGAATCAAAGTAGCAAATGGCCACAGGCACACTGATACAAACAGATAAAAATATGAATGAATTGAACATCTCAATCAAATGGAACAACAAAAAAACTTACAGTGAGTATCCTGGAGCCGGGCTGAATGTTTTCGAAAACCGATCTCTCGTAGGAAATGTTGCGGAATGTTGGTGCATTGTCATTGACGTCTGTCACAATCACGGACACCGTGGCCGTTCCCGTCATGGGCGAGCCGTTGAGTGGTGTGTCGATCGCAAGAACAATCAGGCTGTATGCATCCTGCGTTTCTCGGTCAAGCGCCGCAGAGGTCTCCACGACACCAGTGAAGGGATCAACGGTGAATGGACCCTCAGTGCGCCGCAGACTCTGGAAACTGTATATTATGTTTCCATTGTTTCCTGACGCAAAAACATTTTGGCAGAGAAGTAAAGAAAACTGAAATCTGAGGGCACCTGCAACTCTCTGTATAATGTAGTTTTCTTGATTGTTATCCTAGCCCATGGAGAAGGCAGACACTCTACTATTCATGACGTGGACTTCTTTCATCTGCAAACTGATACTGCCAGTTATCCTGGAATTTTTCAGTCTAAACTTTATGTCATACATCATCAGTTGAATACTGAAATGAAAATAAGATGATTCAAAATCAACCATATCAATAAAAGAGAATATTCCCATTCATGTCATTGCTATGGGTAGTACCAAATGATGAAGCATGCACTCCCTGAAACCAGTGTGAGTGATCATTAGTCTCACACAAAGACATTAGGCAATAAAAGAAACACAACCAGGAGAGACTCAACCACAGCAGTATTCATCATTTTCTTGGCACAAAGCCTTAAGCAAGACTAGACTCACCGATCTCCTTCTTGCTCTTCTGCTTCCTCTACCAAGTATGTCTTTACTATCATAATTGTGTTCAGTTTTGATTCAGGTTCATATTCTTGAATTACTGTCAAAGATTGAAAAGAAATTAAGTCCTGTAGAAATATTCTTTGAAGACTTTCTTTACATCTATTCACGGGATCATGTTCAGAGTCTTTAAGGACAAAAGACATAAAGTTTCAACATTATGCCACATACATCAATTAAACAAAATGCTTATCTCTATTGGATCATGAAAGAACCAAATATAACTACACACAAATATAACTTCCCCAAACCGTTGCTGAGGCACGCCTAAGAAAAAAACATTTTTGTTTTATAGAAGCGCTCACCGTTGTCTAAATCTGTTGCGTCCAAATCAACAATGAGTGTCTGGAATGGCGAGTCCTCGGGCACTGTCTCTGTGTAGATCCCCTGGGAGAAGACAGGTGGCTGATTATTGACATCTTCAACGGTGATCGTCACGGTAGCCGGTAGCGAGGTCTGGATGCCGTCCGATGCCACCACCGTCAGCTGGTAGACCGGGGTAGCCGTCGCATCCAGCGTGGCCGCCGTCGTGATGCGTCCGTCCGTGGAGAAGGTGAAATCGGGACTGTTCGGTGTGAAGATGTACGTCAGGGTGCCGGTCGTGTCGGGATCATTTGCAACAATCTTCAAACAACACAAGGGAAAGGTGACAGGCATACATAAGCGCATACAGGTTACATGAATTTCTTTTTGACTGTGGAGAATATGGGTAAATGGATTGCTGACAATACATTGCAACAGCCATAAATTACATATTTCCATTAAAATTCCATTAAAATTACAATAAAATTACAATTATTAAATTACATATTTCCATTAAAAGTCAAAAACAGTACGTGATCTCCTATGTGACATTGAGCAGACATTGCATTCATTCTCCTGCTCCTCGGCAACGACAATGACTATAAATAAATTATAATGCGCACCTGTCCCACAAACGTGTTCAAGTTGGCATCCTCAGACACGGTGAACTGGTAGGAATCTTGAGGTAACACGGGTCTCTCGTCATTGGCGTCCAAGATGTTGACAATGACGGTTGCTGGTGGGTTGGCTGCCTGCTGGGGAACACCGTCTGGTAGAGAGAGCGGTAAAAACGAGATTATGACTTTACGTAGGGATAGTATATGTAAAAAATATATATATATATATTATATATGTATGGTATATATTTACATATTTTGGGTGTATCTGTGTATATAAAGTAGGAATATTTAAATGCAAAGTTACTTATTCTATTACAAAAACACAAACTCATGTTTGCACGATGCCCAGGCAGTCATATTACTGTCTGAAGAGACACAAATAGTTTAGACTGAGTTTGGCGGTGGAGTAAAATTCCAGGTAGTTTTTTCATTTTTCATGTGATAAGTTTGGGTTTTTTTTTTTTTCAAACCACCTCACATTTGCATGTGCCCGTTATCAGATATTTTGTACAGCATAGCATCTACCAGTTGTATCTTTCATTCCTGACATGCCAACATTTCTTTGGCATAATGGCCAGACCTGAATACATATAGTTATCAAAAAGAATGAGCAGAACATATTCTACCACTGAGAGTTACTGGGTGTGCAATCTTGTGAGCAAGAACCCCTGTGACGAGTACCACATAGTGATTGTCAGGTTTAAAAAGTGGCTGTTGACTTACTGTCGATGGCAGTGACAAGCAGAGTGTACTGTGGGGTAGTTTCCCTGTCCAGCGCGCCTGCCGTCCGGATGTTGCCTTGTGAATCGATGATGAAAGGGAGGTTGTTGCCGTTGGTGATGGTGAACGTCAGGTCTGCATTTGTTCCCTCATCACGGTCTGTAGCATCAACCTGGCCAAGGGGAAACATATCATGTACATGCATGTCTTGTTTTGATTACTGGACAATTTCATGGGAGTCCCACAGTCCAACTGGTGCCAACTTAATTGGGGATGGGATTTACACACATAAACCCTTATTGCAGCTTAATCCGTTGAGTGCTGATTGGCTCAAAAAACCCCATATTGTTGTACACCTGGTTCAAAGTCCCTGGCACGGAATGGCTTAAAGTGAATGAATCTCCTTGTGAATAATCTATGCGTTATTCATGATGTTTAATTGTATCAATAACAAAATTCAATGATCTTCTTTAGTATTGTCACACAAAACAGAGTATGAAATTTCGAGAGAATACGGGGAAATCTAGAGCATGCTTATTTTTCTGAGTCAGTGCTTGGAGGCATTGCGATCTAAATAGTAATTGGCACATTTAAGCACAATCTATGAGCAGCATTTTGTGGATCTGGAAGGGGAAAGGCCTGGGAGTAAAAAGAAATAGGAGAAACTTCACAGAACATTCACATTTTCCATGTCAAAACTGGAAGGCATTTTTAGGTTTTGTTTTGTTCCTACTATTTTAAATCTATAGGCAAAATTATTTTGATACTTAAGTTAGTGGGAGGGTGCTATGAGAAGAGATAAATGCTCTTTTAATCTGGACGGATGATCCTGTATGCAACATAGCTGTACCTGCACAACAAAGCTGTTAGGAGCCGAATCCTCCGCGATGGAGACCTCGTAGGTGAGCTGATTCCACTGCGGAGCGTTGTCGTTGAAGTCCTGCACGATGACGGTGAGCAGGGTGGTGGCCAACTGGGGAGGGGTGCCCCGGTCAGTGGCAGTGATGGTCAGACTGTGCTGCGGCTGGACCTCGCGGTCAAGCTGGCGCAAGAGCGTGACGTCGCCGGTGACCGGGTTGATCTGGAAGAAGCCTGGGCGGGTAAAGAAGCATAACAGAGGTCTTAATGCATTTTTCTATTAATTATGTGATTTTTAGTGAACTTTATATGCATGCATGCAATTTGGCATGAAATTCCCAAAAGACCAAGTGGATCAATATTTTCGCAAATTTAAAGTTCTTTGATATTCAGAACAGATCAATGGATAAAACAGATAGATATTGTGTTTTTTGCTGATGAGGTTGATAACTATTCTCAGTCAATGTCTACCCCAATTAAATTTTTGTGTGTATCTTTTTTCGCAGGACAACAAAATTTGGCAAATGATCATTGAGGCATATGATCTCATTGAATTCAAACGCCATAATAGTTTTAGCTCAACCAAGAGACAAAGAGTCATTTACTACACCCAATTCTAAGTGAATACCAAATGCAAATCATACGTGGGGAAGTACATAATCGCAAACTATAATATCCATGCACCTGTTTCAACCATACTTTAATAAATGCTCGCCAGTAAACCTTCATCTCAACTCAAGGTACTGAAACAAGGCTATATGGTGCTCTATAATATAACAAATTTATCTTGTCAACTTTCTTATTATCTGTTTGTCGACTACGGTGGAGGGGCGGGGGAGGGATGTATGAAATAATCACAAAAGTCAAAATCAGCTACCTCCGTCATTTCCTGATATAATGGCATATGTCAGTTGATCCCCTTCTGGAATATCCTCGTCTGTGGCTGTGATTCGTGTGACTGTTGTTCCAACCTGGGCAGCCTGCAAGAAGGTACATGATGCATGTTAATATTATAATTATGATGAAAATGATGACGATGATGTTGATGACAATTTCAATGATGATGATAACAACAACAGTTTAAATAATAATGAAAATAATCGAATTATCATATTATTGTGAAGGATAATGTATCATAGAAGGACATTTTAATAGTATGATGGTAGTGAAATAATGGATGCACTTTAATATACAATGCATCTTACCAATTTATCAGCACTTTCCTTAGAAACATATGCCAAGAGATATATTTTTTTTCAAGTGTTTCTTGATATTCTTCATGTGGATTACCCAGGTAAAAAAAAAAATAAAGAAAACAACCTGTTGATTTAAGAACTTGATGGAGATGTTCTGGGCCATGTAAACTTGTCATATGTTTTTCCCACGCATACG